>NC_080728.1:20217500-20242500 GCF_019097595.1 Hemibagrus wyckioides
AAAACCCCAAATATTAGAAAAATTATTACGAACATAAAATAAGAAAGAAAAACAACACCAGTAACTACACCAGTTACACTCATGTGCATCATGCCACAGCTGGAAGAGCTTTCAGTTTGAAGTGGGGCACAAGAGCGACACGGCACTTTCGGCAATAAACAGATTGATAATTTTCCACCAAACTGAAGAATAATACATAACAAATGAGTGTTTCCGTACCTTTCAGATGATATAAGGTATTCCTGATCAGTATTCAGATGAGGACTCAAATGGAAAAACATTAGCCTCGCTGTCATTTGTCAATAGATCCAGCACTTCAAGTGTCGTATTTATAGCACCTTTTTTCCAGCTATTCTTTAATTTAAAAAAAAAAATTCAATTCAATTCAATTTTATTTGTATAGCGCTTTTAACAAAGAGCATTGTCTCAAAGCAATCTCTGTATGCCTCGGGATGGGTAGAAGAAGGGAAACAAGTGGAAAGTAATTAGCGTAGCTGCTGTTCATAATATTAGCAGCACTAGATGATAATGTGTATTTAATCAGATGTACTGGAGCACAAGGTTATGGGATGTGTTAAATGTATGCCAGGATAAAGAGATAAGTCTTTAGTCCATGTTTAAACTGGGAGACTGTGTCTGAGCCCCGAACACTGTCAGGAAGACTATTCCAAAGTTTAGGAGCTAAATACGAAAACGCTCTACACCCTTTTGTAGACTTTGATATTCTGGGAACTACCAGAAATCTAGAATTTTCAGATCTTAAGTAATGTAGTAGATTGTAGCGTGTCAGAAGACTGGAGAGATACGTGGGAGCGAAACCAATTAGAGCCTTGAATGTAAGTAGTGCTAGTTTATAATCAGTTCTAAGTTTAACAGGTAGCCAGTGCAGGGATGATAATATTGGGGTTATATGATCAAATTGTCTTGACCTGGTAAGAACTCTGGCGGCTGCATTCTGGACTAACTGTAGCTTGTGTATTGAAGATGCAGGACAACCACCTAGTAATGCATTACAGTAGTCCAGTCTGGAGGTCAGGAATGCATGAACTAGTTTTTCTGCATCAGATACAGATAAAATGTTCCTAAGCTTGGCAATATTTCTAAGATGGAAGAAGGCTGTTTTTGTGATATTGGAAATATGATTTTAAAAGGATAAGTTGCTGTCTAATATTACACCCAGGTCTTTCACTGTTGAGCTAGTAGTAACAGTACATCCTTCTAAAAGCAAGCTGAATTGTGAGAGCTTCTGTGTATTGGTTTTTGGACCAATAAGTAATATCTCTGTCTTATCAGAATTTAATAATAGGAACTTATCGGTCATCCAATCTTTATTATCTTTAACACACTCAGTTAATCTAGACAATTTACATAATTCATCTGGTTTTGATGAGATATATAACTGGGTATCATCAGCATAACAATGGAAACTAATCCCATGCCTTCTAATGATGTTACCCAAGGGAAGCATGTATACTGAAAAAAGCAGAGGTCCTAAAACTGATCCTTGTGGGACCCCGTATTTCACTGGCACTACACTGGACAGTTCTCCATTTAAATCTACAAAAAGGTATCGATCAGACAGGTAGGATCTAAACCATTTTAATGCCTGTCCCTGAATACCTGTGTGATTTTGTAAGCAATCTATGAGAATAAACTATAGACTATAAACACTAAAACTATATATATATATATATATATATATGTAAAACTATAAAACTGTATATCTTAAGAATTTCAGGATTATGAAACCCTAAAGGATCCTTTCACAATACGAGTCCTGATCTTCATGAGATCCCTGAAGAACGGTGATGTTTTACTAATCCCTCATTGTGGTTATCTTGAATTGATCCTGCCCCAGAGCAGGTTAGCTGTGTACAGTATGTTGCCATGGCGATCTACCCAGCTTAAAATCTGTGAGAGTGTAACTTTGGGTTATGAGTTTAACTCTGAAATCCTGCTTTGTGGTACATCCTATGATTATTTAAAGGGAGTAGTGTGAGTACAAACAGCTGAGTGTCATTAGTAATCTGGTGACTGTGAACAGCTTGACTGGAGGTCATGTGATGAAGTTGCAGGCTGAGGATCATGGGAGTTGTATATAAATCAGTGTTGTGACAGTGAAAGTGGGTTTCATTCACAGAGGTTTTGTTCCATTTGAAGAACTACAGCTTTTTTGTCCTCTGAATATTTTCCCACAGTAGCTTATGTTAGAAAAGTGTCTACATTTACACGAGTCCTTCACCACCAGGGTGCAGTGTGACACCATAAATACATTCAATACTGAAATCAGGCAGCTCCTAAACAGCTGGAAATTCCATGGAAGACAGGATTCATGATTCCAGCAGGATCCAGGAATTGTTTGGACTATTCTGGTCTCACAAAGTTAGGAATACTCTGTATCTGTGGGATTGTCCTCCTAGTACTGATGCTCCTCTATCTCAAATCAAATTTAGTAAATTAAGTGTAAATCGACTTCTTATAAAGTTTCACACAGTTTTTCTGTAGTAGTGTTGAAGACGTGGAGAGTGTTCCAGATTGAAAAGAATGTGATGAATGATGCTTGATTTCATGACTGTGTCTGTGTAATAATTAAGTTAGAATAAGGTTCATGATATGGTGTATGAAAAGAGTCAAACTTCAGAAGACAATTTATATTATATCCAGAGCTGTTTAAATGCAGGGTCCAGAGAGAGAAAAAGACAGAAAGAGAAAGAGAGAGAGAGAGAGAGAGAGAGAGAGAGAGCAGTGAGGTGTAAGTGAGATTTGCATGAACAGGACTGAATAGTTTCATTTTTCCCAGAATAGCAATTGGTGGTCCATGCTTCAGTGCTCTGTGAGTGTTTATAGCCCTGTGACTTTAACACTTCATGACTGAGAGCTGCTGCTCAGCAACTTCACCCACAGCAACCATGACTTTGATCAGCGTCTTCATCTGCACACTGGCCCTCTGGACTCAAGGTGAGAGTTTAACATCAACTCACAGCCTCACACACTTCATTTCATACTAATTCTACACCACTTTAGAGCACAGAAACACAATCTATGTTTCTCTTTAGGATCCAGAGGTCAGGTGACTGTGACTCAGACTCCTTCAGTGCAAACTGTTGCTCCAGGAAACACCGTCACCATCAACTGTAGAACCAGCAGCAGTGTGCATGATGGTAACGAACTCACCTGGTACCTGCAGAAACCTGGAGAAGCTCCTAAACTCCTGATCTACTGGGCTACTAGCTTATACTCAGGGACTCCAGCTCGTTTCAAAGGCAGTGGATCTGATACTGACTTCACTCTGACCATCAGTGGAGTCCAGACTGAAGATACAGGAGATTACTACTGTCAGAGTGTACATGAGATCAGTAGTAGCTATGTGTTCACACAGTGTTAGAGCGTGGTACAAAAACCTCGGTCAGTGAGAGTACACAGAGAAGCACTGCTGCAGCTGGGAGAGACTGCAGGTGCTGAGGGGGAGGATGTGATACAGCACAATGACACACACTGTGGACCAGAGAAAACACACCACACTAACTCACTAATACACACACATACACACACACACACACACACACACACACTGTGGACCAGAGAAAACACACTTTAACTGAACATATCTTACTTATTAACAAACCATTAGATAGTAATAAACTCCCTTTAACATTCTTTAATGAGTATAAATCAGAGAATAATATAAAATTATAACAAAATGAACATTTTAAAATATATTAATTTATTTCAGTTCTGGACAGATGACCCTGAGTTATACAGCAGTTTGTGTGAAACATCTCAATGATTCTTTATTTGTAACTAGATGACATTAATTAGAAACTCTGTAAGGCACTGGGTTGAATTTCTACATTAATTATTAACACCAGTGATTTGCAGTTTCTTGATTTGATTGAATGTGAAATGTAAAAAATGTTTTTCTGTAGAGATTTCACAAAAACACTGCAACATCAGCAGCACAGTCAACAACCTGAGCACTACAACAACCACACAGAAACTCTGACCAGTCCTGCCTGCTCCTGACCAGTCCCAAACTTCTGCTCAAAGTATCTCCAATCTCACCCACTCCTACATGAAGTTTAACCCTTCATACCCTCTCTTACTGGCTCCTGCAGAATAACTGACCAATTCTGTCCACTGAAGCAGAAATTTTGAGAAACTCCACCACACCAACTCCTGCAAAACCTTTGATCAATCCCATTCTCTCTCTGACTCTTACAGAAACTTTGACCAATCACCTCCTGCTCCTGTTCAGAGTTTAAACAATCTCACCTGCAGAAAGTTTGACTAATCCCACCTGAGGATTGAGACCAAGCAGTACAATGTAATTAGCAGTACATTTTTATTCAATATTCATTCTTTCTAAGTGTATAGAGTGTACTTTAGAGAGAATATCTCCTTGGATTCATGCAGTGAAAGTCTAAAAACTCAGGAAATCTATTGTATAACATCTCACCATTAACTGTTTTAAGATTGATTTATCTATTGTGTATCAGAGATGTTATAGAGAGGCTTTTGAAGAGGAATGTATAAGAGGTCTCTCCAATCTGAGGTTTCTCAGTTACTGAACTATAGAACTTAATTTATTTGACTTATATGTTACTACAGGTGTTTTCATCCAAATATAATTGTTTGGGGTTTGTTTTGGAAAACCCACCTACACCCACACCCCCCTCCACACCCCATTCATATAAAACCCACACACAGGAGATAATGTTTGACGCCAATGAGAGCATATTTATTACAAGTAATCTAAAATAGGATTGAGTGAAACAGCTGAAAATTTAGAACTAGTGCAACACACGAAACTAGAACAATGAACACAAAGAAAAAATAAAGTCATATATTGCTACAAAACCCCAAATATTAGAAAAATTAATACGAACATAAAATAAGAAAGAAAAACAACACCAGTAACTACACCAGTTACACTCATGTGCATCATGCCACAGCTGGAAGAGCTTTCAGTTTGAAGTGGGGCACAAGAGCGACACGGCACTTTCGGCAATAAACAGATTGATAATTTTCCACCAAACTGAAGAATAATACATAACAAATGAGTGTTTCCGTACCTTTCAGATGATATAAGGTATTCCTGATCAGTATTCAGATGAGGACTCAAATGGAAAAACATTAGCCTCGCTGTCATTTGTCAATAGATCCAGCACTTCAAGTGTCGTATTTATAGCACCTTTTTTCCAGCTATTCTTTAATTTAAAAAAAAAAATTCAATTCAATTCAATTTTATTTGTATAGCGCTTTTAACAAAGAGCATTGTCTCAAAGCAATCTCTGTATGCCTCGGGATGGGTAGAAGAAGGGAAACAAGTGGAAAGTAATTAGCGTAGCTGCTGTTCATAATATTAGCAGCACTAGATGATAATGTGTATTTAATCAGATGTACTGGAGCACAAGGTTATGGGATGTGTTAAATGTATGCCAGGATAAAGAGATAAGTCTTTAGTCCATGTTTAAACTGGGAGACTGTGTCTGAGCCCCGAACACTGTCAGGAAGACTATTCCAAAGTTTAGGAGCTAAATACGAAAACGCTCTACACCCTTTTGTAGACTTTGATATTCTGGAAACTACCAGAAATCTAGAATTTTCAGATCTTAAGTAATGTAGTAGATTGTAGCGTGTCAGAAGACCGGAGAGATACGTGGGAGCGAAACCAATTAGAGCCTTGAATGTAAGTAGTGCTAGTTTATAATCAGTTCTAAGTTTAACAGGTAGCCAGTGCGGGGATGATAATATTGGGGTTATATGATCATATTTTCTTGATCTGGTAAGAACTCTGGCGGCTGCATTCTGGACTAACTGTAGCTTGTGTATTGAAGATGCAGGACAACCACCTAGTAATGCATTACAGTAGTCCAGTCTGGAGGTCAGGAATGCATGAACTAGTTTTTCTGCATCAGATACAGATAAAATGTTCCTAAGCTTGGCAATATTTCTAAGATGGAAGAAGGCTGTTTTTGTGATATTGGAAATATGATTTTAAAAGGATAAGTTGCTGTCTAATATTACACCCAGGTCTTTCACTGTTGAGCTAGTAGTAACAGTACATCCTTCTAAAAGCAAGCTGAATTGTGAGAGCTTCTGTGTATTGGTTTTTGGACCAATAAGTAATATCTCTGTCTTATCAGAATTTAATAATAGGAACTTATCGGTCATCCAATCTTTATTATCTTTAACACACTCAGTTAATCTAGACAATTTACATAATTCATCTGGTTTTGATGAGATATATAACTGGGTATCATCAGCATAACAATGGAAACTAATCCCATGCCTTCTAATGATGTTACCCAAGGGAAGCATGTATACTGAAAAAAGCAGAGGTCCTAAAACTGATCCTTGTGGGACCCCGTATTTCACTGGCACTACACTGGACAGTTCTCCATTTAAATCTACAAAAAGGTATCGATCAGACAGGTAGGATCTAAACCATTTTAATGCCTGTCCCTGAATACCTGTGTGATTTTGTAAGCAATCTATGAGAATAAACTATAGACTATAAACACTAAAACTATATATATATACATATATGTAAAACTATAAAACTGTATATCTAAAGAATTTCAGGATTATGAAACCCTAAAGGATCCTTTCACAATACGAGTCCTGATCTCCATGAGATCCCTGAAGAACGGTGATGTTTTACTAATCCCTCATTGTGGTCATCTTGAATTGATCCTGCCCCAGAGCAGGTTAGCTGTGTACAGTATGTTGCCATGGCGATCTACCCAGCTTAAAATCTGTGAGAGTGTAACTTTGGGTTATGAGTTTAACTCTGAAATCCTGCTTTGTGGTACATCCTATGATTATTTAAAGGGAGTAGTGTGAGTACAAACAGCTGAGTGTCATTAGTAATCTGGTGACTGTGAACAGCTTGACTGGAGGTCATGTGATGAAGTTGCAGGCTGAGGATCATGGGAGTTGTATATAAATCAGTGTTGTGACAGTGAAGGTGGGTTTCATTCACAGAGGTTTTGTTCCATTTGAAGAACTACAGCTTTTTTGTCCTCTGAATATTTTCCCACAGTAGCTTATGTTAGAAAAGTGTCTACATTTACACGAGTCCTTCACCACCAGGGTGCAGTGTGACACCATAAATACATTCAATACTGAAATCAGGCAGCTCCTAAACAGCTGGAAATTCCATGGAAGACAGGATTCATGATTCCAGCAGGATCCAGGAATTGTTTGGACTATTCTGGTCTCACAAAGTTAGGAATACTCTGTATCTGTGGGATTGTCCTCCTAGTACTGATGCTCCTCTATCTCAAATCAAATTTAGTAAATTAAGTGTAAATCGACTTCTTATAAAGTTTCACACAGTTTTTCTGTAGTAGTGTTGAAGACGTGGAGAGTGTTCCAGATTTAAAAGAATGTGATGAATGATGCTTGATTTCATGACTGTGTCTGTGTAATAATTAAGTTAGAATAAGGTTCATGATATGGTGTATGAAAAGAGTCAAACTTCAGAAGACAATTTATATTATATCCAGAGCTGTTTAAATGCAGGGTCCAGAGAGAGAAAAAGACAGAAAGAGAAAGAGAGAGAGAGAGAGAGAGAGAGAGAGAGAGAGAGAGCAGTGAGGTGTAAGTGAGATTTGCATGAACAGGACTGAATAGTTTCATTTTTCCCAGAATAGCAATTGGTGGTCCATGCTTCAGTGCTCTGTGAGTGTTTATAGCCCTGTGACTTTAACACTTCATGACTGAGAGCTGCTGCTCAGCAACTTCACCCACAGCAACCATGACTTTGATCAGCGTCTTCATCTGCACACTGGCCCTCTGGACTCAAGGTGAGAGTTTAACATCAACTCACAGCCTCACACACTTCATTTCATACTAATTCTACACCACTTTAGAGCACAGAAACACAATCTATGTTTCTCTTCAGGATCCAGAGGTCAGGTGACTGTGACTCAGACTCCTTCAGTGCAAACTGTTGCTCCAGGAAACACCGTCACCATCAACTGTAGAACCAGTAGCAGTGTGCGTGGTGGTAGCTATCTACACTGGTACCTGCAGAAACCTGGAGAAGCTCCTAAACTCCTGATCTATGATGCTACTAGCTTACAGTCAGGGACTCCAGCTCGTTTCAAAGGCAGTGGATCTAATACTGACTTCACTCTGACCATCAGTGGAGTCCAGACTGAAGATACAGGAGATTACTACTGTCAGAGTGAACACTGGATCAGTAGCTCTGTGTTCACACAGTGTTAGAGCGTGGTACAAAAACCTCGGTCAGTGAGAGTACACAGAGAAGCACTGCTGCAGCTGGGAGAGACTGCAGGTGCTGAGGGGGAGGATGTGATACAGCACAATGACACACACTGTGGACCAGAGAAAACACACCACACTAACACACTAATACACACACACACACACACACACACACACATACACACACATACACACACACACACACACACATACACACACTGTGGACCAGAGAAAACACACCACACTAACACACTAATACACACACACACACACACACACACACACACACTGTGGACCAGAGAAAACACACCACACTAACTCACTAATACACACACACACATACACACACACACATACATACACACACCCACACACACACTGTGGACCAGAGAAAACACACCACACTAACACACTAATACACACACACACACACACACACACTGTGGACCAGAGAAAACACACCACACTAACACACTAATACACACACACACACACACACACACTGTGGACCAGAGAAAACACACCACACTAACACACTAATACACACACACACACACACACACACACACTGTGGACCAGAGAAAACACACCACACTAACACACTAATACACACACACACACACACACACACTGTGGACCAGAGAAAACACACCACACTAACACACTAATACACACACACACACACACACACACTGTGGACCAGAGAAAACACACCACACTAACACACTAATACACACACACACACACACACACACACTGTGGACCAGAGAAAACACACCACACTAACACACTAATACACACACACACACACACACACACTGTGGACCAGAGAAAACACACCACACTAACACACTAATACACACACACACACACTTTCAGCTGATCATCATTAGTCCACTACAAAGACTTTTACTCTCTGTGTGGAATTTTTCCTCACTGTGGAACAGCTACGTTTTTATTATCAGGAAGTGGATTATCTCACTATCTACACTCTTAGAACGGAAAAGGAAGAACTAAACCACAGCATCCAGACTTACACAGTAATTTCCAACAATTTAATAAAAAGTATTTATTAGTTTATTTTAATTTTTTAGTAGTATACACAATTTACCAGTTCTTTATGAGTAGTAGTGTTACTGTTATAGTAATGTTCCTAGTGTTAATATTATAGACTTTTATTATATAACTTTAATATCCACATTACGACTTTATTTAACTGAACATATCTTAATTATTAACAAACCATTAGATAATAATAAACTCCCTTTAACATTCTTTAATGAGTTTAAACCAGAGAATTATATAAAATCATGAGAAAAAATAAACATTTTAAAATATATTAATTTATTTCAGTTCTGCACAGATGACCCTGAGTTATACAGCAGTTTGTGTGAAACATCTCAATGATTCTTTATTTGTAACTAGATGACATTAATTAGAAACTCTGTAAGGCACTGGGTTGAATTTCTACATTAATTATTAACACCAGTGATTTGCAGTTTCTTGATTTGATTGAATGTGAAATGTAAAAAATGTTTTTCTGTAGAGATTTCACAAAAACACTGCAACATCAGCAGCACAGTCAACAACCTGAGCACTACAACAAGCACACAGAAACTCTGACCAGTCCTGCCTGCTCCTGACCAGTCCCAAACTTCTGCTCAAAGTATCTCCAATCTCACCCACTCCTACATGAAGTTTAACCCTTCATACCCTCTCTTACTGGCTCCTGCAGAATAACTGACCAATTCTGTCCACTTAAGCAGAAACTTTGAGAAACTCCACCACACCAACTCCTGCAAAACCTTTGATCAATCCCATCTGCTCCTGCAGAATAATTAACAAATTCTGCCCACTTCTGCAGAAACTTTGACCAATCCCAGCCATTGCTACAGAAAGTTTGACCAATCACCTCCTGCTCCTGTTCAGAGTTTAAACAATCTCACCTGCTTCTGCAGAAAGTTTGACCAATCCCACCTGAGGACTGAGACCAAGCAAGCTCAGAAAACTCGGGGTCTCAGTATGAGAGCTGACTTCACTTCACCAAACTCTCATAAACTGGGTTAACTGGTATCATGATGTGGGTTTACATCTCGTTAAGGTGATCCAGACTTTCCTCATCAAGTCCTGTTCACATTCACTGTAAAAAGATCAGATCTCACACTGCTTTTCAGATTCAAGATTCAAGAAGCTTTTATTGTCATTTCAACCACATACAGCTGACGCAGTACATAGTGAAATGAAACAACGTTTCTCCAGGACCTGGTGCTACATAAACATACAACAACAAGTTCAACACAAAACAACAAACAACACCACAGAGCTAGGACAGAAGTTTGTCTTAGCCACGTAAAGTGCACAGTGTGCAGCTAGGTGCAAACAGAGCATAGACAAGACAGTGCAAAAAAGACAATAAATACAATAAAGACAACACAAAAGAACACAGGACACTTAGCGCTGAAAAGAAATAAAAGAACGTGTACTGGAATGTAAGTGAAATAAAATAGATAAAGTGAAATGATGTAAAAAAAAAAGTATTGTGCAAAAATACACAGCAGCGGTTGAGGTAGTGCAAATAGAATAAACATAATATAACTATAGCAGCGGATGACAGGTAGAGGTAGTGCAGTAAGTAATGAACAGTATAAATTATGTGTGTGTGTGTGTCCACACAGTCAAGAGAGAGTGTGTGTATCTGTGTGTGAGAGACAGAGAGTTAGTATACAGTTCAGTCCTGAGTGAGAGTGTGTGTGTGTGTGAGAGAGTGTAGAACAGTTCAGTCCTGAGTGAGAGTGTGTGTGTGTGTGAGAGAGTGTAGAACAGTTCAGTCCTGAGTGAGAGTGTGTGTGAGAGTGTAGAACAGTTCAGTCCTGAGTGAGAGTGTGTGTGTGTGTGTGTGTGTGTGTGTGAGAGTGTAGAACAGTTCAGTCCTGAGTGAGAGTGTGTGTGAGAGTGTAGAACAGTTCAGTCCTGAGTGAGAGTGTGTGTGTGTGTGTGTGTGAGAGTGTAGAACAGTTCAGTCCTGAGTGAGAGTGTGTGTGTGTGTGTGTGTGAGAGTGTAGAACAGTTCAGTCCTGAGTGAGAGTGTGTGTGTGTGTGTGTGTGAGAGTGTAGAACAGTTCAGTCCTGAGTGAGAGTGTGTGTGAGAGTGTAGAACAGTTCAGTCCTGAGTGAGAGTGTGTGTGTGTGTGTGTGTGTGTGTGTGAGAGTGTAGAACAGTTCAGTCCTGAGTGAGAGTGTGTGTGTGTGTGTGTGTGAGAGTGTAGAACAGTTCAGTCCTGAGTGAGAGTGTGTGTGTGTGTGTGTGAGAGTGTAGAACAGTTCAGTCCTGAGTGAGAGTGTGTGTGTGTGTGAGAGTGTAGAACAGTTCAGTCCCGGGTGTTGAGGAGCCTAATGGCTTGAGGAAAGAAACTGTTACACAGTCTGGTTGTGAGGGCCCGAATGCTCCTGTACCTCTTTCCAGATGGCAGGAGGGTGAAGAGTGTGTGTGAGGGGTGTGTGGGGTCAGCCACAATGCTGTTGGCTTTGCGGATGCAGCGTGCGGTGTAAATGTCTGTGATAGAGGGGAGAGAGACTCCGATGATCTTCTCAGCTGTCCTCACTATCCGCTGAAGGGTCTTGCGATCTGAGACGGTGCAGTTCCCAAACCAGGCAGTGATGCAGCTGCTCAGGATGCTCTCGATGGTCCCTCTGTAGAACACAGTCAGGATGGGGGAAGGGAGATGGGCTTTACTCAGCCTCCTCAGGAAGTAGAGGCGCTGCTGGGCTTTCTTGGTGATGGAGCTGGTGTTGAGTGAAAGATGCTTCAGATGCTTGTTGGAAAAGCTGGAGATGGATCGTGTTAAAGCTTTATATTTTACTGCAGAAGAACAAGAATATGAGGTATACAATAACCACAAAAAGCAATACTGTCACTGCTGCAGGGTGTGGGGCAAAAAAGAACTGACTGTGTAAATGAGTGAGGGCATTTTATTTAATTTCACATGATACTTGATGTAAAAGTAATTGCAACTGAAATAATTAGCAGTACATTTTTATTCAATATTCATTCTTTCAAAGGTAGAGTGTACTTTAGAGAGAATATCTCCTTGGATTCATGCAGTGAAAGTCTAAAAACTCAGGAAATCTATTGTAAAACATCTCACCATTAACTGTTTTAAGACTGATTTATCTATTGTGTATCAGAGATGTTATAGAGAGGCTTTTGAAGAGGAATGTTTAGATAGATTCTCCATTTTGAGAAAAAAAAACATCTACTGTGGCAAGGAAAAACTCCCTTAGATGGTAAGAGGAAGAAACCTTGAGAGGAACCAGACTCAAAAGGGAACCCATCCTCATTTGGGTGACAATTGTGTGATGCAGATACAGCATGTGTAAAGTGTTATGTAAATCAATAAGGAGGTTGTTGTCCACAGCGCTGCTTGAATATCCCAATCCTCACAAGCAGAACCCGGCTGGAGCTGGTCCATCTCCAGATGCCACTGGAGCCGGCACAGTCTCTGTATGCCTCGGGATGGGTAGAAGACGGGAAACAATGGAACAGCATTAGCGTAGCTGCTGTTAATTATATTAGCAGCACTAGATGATAATGTGTATTTAATCAGATGTACTGGAGCACAAGGTTATGGGATGTGTTAAATGTATGCCAGGATAAAGAGATAAGTCTTTAGTCCATGTTTAAACTGGGAGACTGTGTCTGAGCCCCGAACACTGTCAGGAAGACTATTCCAAAGTTTAGGAGCTAAATACGAAAACACTCTACCCCCTTTTGTGGACTTTGATATTCTGGGAACTACTAGAAGTCCGGAATTTTGCGATCTTAAAGAGCGTGGTGGATTGTAACGTGTTAGAAGACTGGAGAGATAGGTGGGAGCTAACCCAATTAGAACCTTGTACGTGAGTAGAGCTAATTTATAGTCAATTCTAAACTTAACAGGTAGCCAGTGCATGGATGATAATATTGGGGTTATATGATCATATTTTCTTGATCTGGTAAGAACTCTGGTGGCTGCATTCTGGACTAACTGTAGCTTGTGTATTGAAGATGCAGGACAACCACCTAGTAATGCATTACAGTAGTCCAGTCTGGAGGTCATGAATGCATGAACTAGTTTTTCTGCATCAGATACAGATAAAATGTTCCTAAGCTTGGCAATATTTCTAAGATGGAAGAAGGCTGTTTTTGTGATATTGGAAATATGATTTTAAAAGGATAAGTTGCTGTCTAATATTACGCCCAGGTCTTTCACTGTTGAGCTAGTAGTAACAGTACATCCTTCTAGATGCAAGCTGAATTGTGAGACCTTCTGTGTATTGGTTTTTGGACCAATAAGTAATATCTCTGTCTTATCAGAATTTAATAATAGGAAATTATCGGTCATCCAATTTCTAATATCTTTAACACAATCAGTTAATCTAGACAATTTACATAATTCATCTGGTTTTGATGAGATATATAACTGGGTATCATCAGCATAACAATGGAAACTAATCCCTTGCCTTCTAATGATGTTACCCAATGGAAGCATGTATACTGAGAAAAGCAGAGGTCCTAAAACTGACCCTTGTGGGACCCCGTATTTCACTGGCACTACACTGGACAGTTCTCCATTTAAATCTACAAAGTGGTATCGATCAGACAGGTAGGATCTAAACCATTTTAATGCCTGTCCCTGAATACCTGTGTGATTTTGTAAGCGATCTACAAGAATATTATGATCTATAGTGTGGAATGCAGCACTAAGATCAAGCAGGACTAAAATCGAGATGCAGCCTTGGTCCGAAGCTAAAAGCAAATCATTAGTGATTTTAACTAGTGTAGTTTCTGTACTATGATGGGGCCTGAAACCTGACTGACATTTTTCAAGGATCTTGTTTTCCTGTAGGAAGGAGCATAATTGGGCTGACACCACCTTTTCTAATATTTTAGATATAAACGGAAGGTTTGAAATCGGTCTGTAATTTGATATTTCATCAGAGTCTAGTTTCGGTTTCTTAAGAAGAGGCTTAATAACTGCTAACTTAAGAGATTTTGGGACATGACCTAGATATAACGAAAAGTTAATAATATTAAGAAGAGGCTCTCCAGCTGCATGTATCACTTCTTTCAGCAATCTAGTTGGAATTGGATCTAGCAAACACATTGTTGATTTAGCCGTGGTGCTAAGTTTAGCTAGCTCTTCCTGCCTTATGCTGGTAAAGCATTGTAACTTTAAGTGTGGAGCTATAGGCTGGTCTGGATCACCAGATGCCGTCAATGGTTGAACATCCAATATTTTGTTCCTGATACTATCAATTTTTTAGTGAAGAAATTCATAAAGTCCTCACTACTAAACTGTGCTGAAATACTCTCTCCAGAAATCTGATGCTTTGTTAGTTTAGCCACCGTACTAAATAAGAAACTGGGATTGTTCTGGTTTATTTCTATCAGATTGCTCAGATGCTCAGCCCTAGCAGCTTTTAGAACCTGTCTATAATTGGACAGACAGTCTTTATATGCAATTCTAAAAACTTCTAATTTGGTTTTCCTCCACCTTCCCTCGAGGTTACAGGTTGCTCTCTTGAGGGCGTGTGTATGACTATTGTACCATGGTGCAGGTGTTTTATCTCTGACCTTTTTTAGTCGGATGGGGGCAACAGTGTCTAGTGTGCTGGTGAAAATATTGTCTATGCTGTTGGTTACTTCATCTAGTGCATCTGCATTTCGGGGTCTAGTAAGAAGTTGAGACAGATCTGGCAGATTGTTTGTAAATCTGTCTATAGTGGTTGGAGTTATAGTTCTACCAAGTTTATAACGTGGAGAGACGTGTCTAATATGTTCTACAGGTAGAGTGTACAATAAGAGGTGATGGTCTGTGATGTCATCGCTTTGAGGTAGAACGGTTATATCGGAAACATCAGTCCCATGTGATATAACTAAGTCTAGTGTATGATTAAAACGATGAGTTGGGCTATTAATGTTTTGTTTAACCCCGAAGGAATTTAGTAAATCTATAAATGCGAGTCCTAATGCATCATTAGCATCGTCTACATGAATGTTAAAGTCTCCTACAATTAACACTTTGTCAAAACTGATCAAAAGATCTGAGAGTAAATGTGAAAACTCATTAAGAAAAACACCGTAGGGCCCCGGGGGTCTATACACGGTGGCCAGAGCAAGATATAGTAGGGATTTTTTATGCCTGTCTGAGAGTGCAACATTAAGCATGAGCACTTCAAATGAGTTAAACCGGGGTCCTGTTTTCTGAGTAACGGTAAGAGAATTATTATAGATGGATGCAACACCACCACCATGACCTATCTGACAGGGCTCATGCTTATATGAATATCCTGATGGAGTAGACTCATTTAGGCCAATGTATTCATTTAGTCTAAGCCAGGTTTCAGTAAGACAGAGTGCGTCGAAACTATAATCTGAGATCATTTCATCAATAATAAGTGCTTTCGGTGCAAGGGATCTAATGTTCAGAAGCCCAAACTTAAGAAATTGTTTTTCTTTACCTATTTGGCCTTTTTCAGGTTTAATTGTGATAAGATTATTTCGAGAGTTATTGACGAATTTATCCTTTAATCTCACTAATCGGGGGACAGACACAGTTTCTATATGACGAGCTATGTGTGAACTTGTATTAGTCTGGCGAGTTGAACAGTTGCTATTATACATGTAATCTGAGGAATGACTTACCAGTCAGATGGTGCGCAGTGTCCTGGATATGTTGTCCGAGAGGACTGCTGCTCCAGCTCTGCTTGGGTGCAGGCCATCATAGAGCCTAGGAGGCTCCCAGAAAACATTCCAATTATCAACAAGTGGTATATTCTGTTCTTGACACCAAGACTGTAACCATTCATTAAATGCAAATAGCCTACTGAACCTTTTGATTCCTCGCTGGAACGTGGGAAGTGGTCCTGATACGATGATCCTCATCGGGGGCGATGTGGTGCGAACCTTCTCCACCAGGTTTCTGAAGTCCTTCTTCAGGATGTCCTTCTGTATCAGCTTGATGTCGTTCGTGCCAGCATGGAGGACCACAGCTCCGATGTTCTTGGTGAGGATCGCAGGTACCTGTGCAGCGATATCAAGAACACGAGCACCAGGAAAACAATGAGTACGCACCTTACCTTTAGCCGTGGTAGCACGGATGTGCAGGACGATGGAGTCTCCGATGATCACCATGTCGCACGCCGTCTCATGAAGGGGAGCGAAGCGGTTGCGGGTCGAGATCTTGAAGATGGGTGGCGGCGGAGGGGGAGAGGTCCTCGGCCGGGGCAAGGCGGGTGTCTTCTGCTGCTGCTGCATCCAGGCTTCGTGGTCCCCCGGCACCGGAGTGAACAAAACCTGGGCGGGCTGCCTCCTAGCTGCGCTGGGCCTGGGCAGAGAAATACGCGGTGTTGAGGTTGTGGGAGTGATCGTATCATGCCGCGGATTTACCTGGGACAGGTGTGCGTCAGCCCGGGATGATTCCAGTGCGGCTATCCACTGTCACAGCTGGGCCTGCTTCAACTGAAACCCACAACCGACATAGTGTTAAAATGAAGTAGAATAACAGAGATAATTCGTGAAAAATGTAAGCTCTAAACAGAATCGAGATAGCCGGGCTAGTGGGTTAGCATGCTAATAGCCGGGCTAAGGGGTTAGCGTGCTAGTGGGCTAACCAGCTGTAAGCAGGTGTTCAGGAAAACAAATAAAACTAGTGATTTAAAAAGCATTTGGAATGAGAATGTTATGTGACACTATCAGCTAATGAAGATATTATTAAAAGTTATGATCTAGGATAGAAATCTAGAAAACTTAGCGAAATTGTAGGCCAGCTTGATGGAGCTCAGAAAAACACGTTTGCACGTCTGCTGCACGTCTAATCATGCTTCTACTGTGCACCACTGGCATGTCACCTTCCTCATCTGGGTCTACACTTTACAGCCTTAAAATATTGAAGTGTGTCTTGAGAATCCCAAAGATCATTTCTATCCTGAATCTAGTATTTTCCTGATCTGCTGAAATCACCCCTGAGGTCCAGCAGTGGCAGTGGAAATGGAGTCATCAGGAGCTTCCTGCAGGTGAACCCTCTCAGGTGTCTCCAGGTAACCCAATGAAACTGATCTACAATGTAGAATGAACAGAAATATTTGTAGAAAAATATATTTAAATCAAAACCATATGGATACAGATAGAGAGTCAGCGTTCATTCCAAGCTCTACATGGTGATATAGTGTACACTCCCTGAGAATACGAGTCATGAACTGACCCAGGACATTGACCTTAATGCTGGTAGTCAGAGACTGAACACAGGTTTGTGTGAACAGGAAAAAAGGCATTACTGAGTTTTATATACATGTTCTATTAAAGCCCTGTAACTATTAAAAATCCAAATCCAAATTATAGAGCTGAGACTCACAATTAACTGAACATTTTTTTACTTAAACATCTTTTATTACTGATAAAATATTAGATGATGATTATCTGTATAGAGTCATCATAAACAAAAAACTAAGTGCCACAACAACCACACCTAAAGTTTGACTAATCCCACCAAGTCTTGCAGAATGTGTGATGAATCCCTTGTGCTCCTGATGAAACCTTCTGTATGTTGAATATCAGTGGATTTGCACAAAAATATGTTGCATAGCAAAGTATTGATCTTTCACTTGACTGCTCTGTATGTCACATTCTACACTAATGTAATTTAACCACGCCCACATCTACCACTAGACTAGCTCAACAATACTGACATGTAATAAATAGCTTTACACATTTATCAAATGTGTTGCATTACTTACTTACATTTTTAATCCTCTTCGCTCTAGTGGAGAATAAGGCATTGACAAATCTTCTCCAGCCATTTCTGTTCTGGGCGAGCGTTGCCCTGGATTTGATGGTTTTCTGATGATGTAGTCGACATTTCTATAGCAAGAGTATTTTACGCAGTGGGTTGCTAGCTCCACATGTAAACCTCCTCATTTCACATCATGGGCTTGGGACAAGGCAATACAAAAATACACTGTAAACTTATTATTGTTATTATTAGTGTATATTTACATACATACAAACATAGGAATATTAATACCACCAACAAAAAATATTATAAGAAAAGCAAAAAATAATTCTGCAACAACCTAAGGGATCAAAAGGAAGAAATTTTTAATTAGCGTTTTAAATAATGAATTGTGGCATTTAACAGTTAAGGAACCACGATGAAATCCATGATCTCCAACAGATTCTAAGTCATGTTAGCCTCTCATGTTATCTATTTAAACTGTACCTAGAATTAATCACTGCAGGAACCGGCTAATCACTGCAGGTATGGAAATGATGCTTTGTATCATCTGATGAAATGAAAATTGAGTATTTTGGTAACAAACACTAAAGGTGGTTTAAGATTACTAGAATAACTTTTAAGATAACCATTTTTCTTTCAGCTCTAACTTTTTAGCAGTTGGGGTTATAAAACAAACAAGTGATCTGCAGTGAAGGACTCACCAGGTTTTTGAGTGATGACACTTCCTGACATATCTGTAAAACAAAACATTAAAGACTTTAATGAATAACAAACAACACTGAATTTATTTATAGATCACCACGGCTACAGGGAGCATAAGTGAAAATTGAAATTAGGGCTATTTGTGTCACCTTTACTATGTCACACAAGTGTAGCAGTAATTGGTGCAGACACAAACATTTGTTATTCACCTTCATCAGGAAGCTGTATGAAATCCTCATGTAGATCTGGACACCTTGACTGGCTTTTGCCATGCAAGGGTGAAGATATTTTTCATCAGCTTCCTGACATGCGAGTCCATTCAAGAAGCAAAGATGTAAAGAGAACACCAGGTGAACACCCTGGACATATTTTGAAGAGAAACATGATGTTTAAAATTTGTACCAGTGTCACAGAGCAGTAGCCATATTTTACCATGGACATATAGGCATACCTGTTTGGAAAGGTGTTGTGTCATAGTATGTGGTTATTCCATATTTGGCCAGCACTCTGATGCCAAATCTAATCCTGATCTAGAATTATTGTCACTGAGGAAAATTTAAACCGCAGTGTATAAAGGCTCACAATAAACACAGGCAAAACTGACATAAACTTGTCGGTAACTTGTTGAAGTTGGCATTTAGTAGACTAGGAGGCTTAATATGTGATAACTTATTCATACGAATACTTATTCATACATACTTAGTTATGAATTGTCAAGTTATGAATATGTAAATTATGATTAAGTAAATTATGTAAGTTTTAAATAAGTTATTGTAATAGCATACCCACAATAAACAAATAGGCATTAGTAAACAGCTAATACTAATGCTAGCTAGCTAACTACATTTACAGTGTTAGAAATTCTATAAAAGTCTATATGATGGGGTAGTTTGTAACAATAACCATTTCAGCCTTAATGGGACTGTTAGTAGGGCTAATGTGTTTAAAATGAACAACTAACTTACTGTTTAGTGAGCTGTCATGATGATTCAGGTTCAGGTCGCGGTTGGAAACAGTGCTACAGATAACCATTACTAAGTTGCTGCCCAAGTGCGAGATGTAGCCAAGTTCCAGATGTAGCTTGTGACTGTATCTCGAGATTCTTCACAGTGCAATACAATTAATAATTCCTGTTTATGGATTAGACAAACTCTAGTTTTAGTGACTTTCACCAGACAAAAATAAAAATAATGGAAAATGTGATGCAGGGAAATTTGTCATAAATTGTTGACATGGAATGACCCAAACTCATTAATCAGCAGATCTAATGAAAACCCAGCTCTTCTGAGATCATTTTCTCTATAACATTCTAACAGATTAATAAAGTAACATATTCCCTCTCCACCTCTCTCCAACACCATGTCCTGCCTTAAATGTTTTTGAATGATTTTTATTGGAACTTTCTCTTCTTCAACACTTTTAATGGTACTTTCTCTTGGGTCTCTCTCAACTCTTGATGTTATTCCTCATTGATAATTCACTTGAGATGTATGTAATCTTGGGAAATGTAGTTACTCAGGCGAAGAGGCAGGTAAATGTATATTGTACATTAAGCAAAAAATGATAAAAAGGATAAATTACTGAACTCTTTCTATTGCCAAAACTACCGTCTGTGGCAAACAATATTTGGACATGTTTGTCACTAATGGCAGACGTGTTACCAGAAGATCGATAGAAATACCAGAAGACTGATAGAAGTTCACCACTACTGGCAAACTGTTGTGGCAAACCAGCACTGAACATATTTCCCAGTACTGTAAGTACTGGGAACAGTAAGTAACTTCTCATTATTTCTCACTTTCACATCCTGGTTTTAATGATTCATAAGAAATAAACATGAGGTGTGTCCATATAGGAAATTAATCCACAGTGCGGTGTGATAAAGCGCAAAATGAAGCACAGGAGGCTGTTTTATAGGTTATATACGAAATATAGTACAATAGTGGAGTAAATAAAGTGTAAGGTGGGACATTTAAGCTTAAATGTTATCAGAGTTGATCTTTGGAATATAAAGGGTTAATTTAATCACGTGTTAAGTCTGTGATGTCCCTTTCTGGGTAGTGAGATATGTAAAAAGTTTAAAGTTACTTAATTTTTATTTATTTTTTTTTAAACTAATTGCACCAAATCTTTAATTTTATTTTACTTATATCATTATATCTAGTTGTTCGTGTCTTTTATTGGGTTTTAGATGAGTTTTTTGGAGTTTTAGGTGTTAATGGGAATGTGTTTAATTTGGTACTGTCTCTTTAAGAATCTCGTGCTGAGGCGATACTCACGCGCTCCCTCGTCAGTCTGTAACTGTAGCTCTTCTCTGACAGGAATGTGTTTTAACGTGTATCTTCTGCCTAAAAACCTTTATCAATAAAATAATCAGGAATTCTACATGAGTATTTTGTATAGTATCATATCACCATAGCAACATTATTGAATTACTGAGTATTTCACTCATAAAGAGTGTTTTACTGAGTGGAGTTCACATGGCTAGTCACCAGTGTTTTGTTAGCTAGCAACATCTTTCAGCTTTCACACAGTGACTAGTTTATTTTCCACATTTCCACTTTTCTTTAGGCTTCCTGTTACTCATGCTGGGATTTATCTCTTTAGCAGCACTGGTATGCTGACTCCCGTCAAATTCCACATATACACTGATCAACCATAATATTATGACCACCTGCCCAATGTTGTGTTCTCCTTTTGCTGCCAAAACAGCCCTGACCCGTCGAGGCATGGACTCCACTAGATCCCTGAAGGTGTGCTGTGGTATCTGGTGTCAAGATGTTAGCATCAGATCCTTTAAGCCCTGTAAGTGGTAAAGTGGGGCAAAAGGGTGTACATGGTCTGCAGCAATGCTTAAGTAGGTGATACATGTCAAAGTAACATCCACATGGATGGTAGGACCCAAGGTTTCCCAGCAGAACATTGTCCATGGCATGACACTGCCTCCGCCGGCTCGCCTTCTTCCCATAGTGCTTCCTGGTGCCATGTGTTCCCCAGGTAAGCGATTCACACGCACCCGGTCATCCACGTGATGTAAAAGAAAATGTGATTCATCAGACCAGGCCACCTTCTTCCATTGCTCCATGGTCCAGTGCTGATGCTCATTGTTGGAGCTTTTGGTGGTGCACAGGAGTCAGCATGAGCGTCCTGACTGGTCTGCAGCTATGCAGCCCCATACACCACAAACTGTGATGCACTGTCTATTCTGACACCTTTTAGAAGAACCAGAATTAACTTCTTTAGCAATTTGAGCAACAGAACCCCTCTCTTGGATCGGATCACACGGGCCAGCCTTTGTTCCCCACGTGCATCAATGAGCCTTGACCACCCATTACTCTGTTGCTGGTTCACCACTGTTCCTTCCTTGGACCACTTTTGATAGATACTGACCACTTTAGACCGGGAACACCCCACAAGAGCTGTAGTTTTGGAGATGCTCTGATCCAGTGGTCTAGCCATCACAATCTGGCCCTTGTGAAACTCGCTCAAATCCTTACGCTTGTCCATTTTTCCTGCGTCTAACATCAACTTTGAGGACAAAACGTTCACTTGCTGCCAAATATATCCCACCCACTAACAGGTGCCATGATGAGGAGATCATCAGTCGTATTCACGGCAACTGTCAGTGGTCATAATGTTATGCCTGAGATGGCGATCCCACACAGCTAAATAATAACTGGCCCATATCCAAGCTGTCTTCCTGGTCAAAGTTTTCGAATCACTTGTCAGCAGTCAATTAAATTCCTTTCTGCTAATTACATCCTGTCTGGTTCTGGTTTCAGAAAACACCACAGCACAGCTACAGCAGCTTTAGAAGTACTAAATGATTCAGTTGAATCTGTTGACAACAAGCAACACGGTGCAGCCCTGTTTTTTATCTATGTGAAGCATCAATACTGTATCTTACCATACTGATACATCGACTCATCAGCATCGGAGTAAACATACTGTTGTTTGGTTTAATAACTCTTAAACAAAACTCAATGTGTACAATCAGAAAGACTCACCTCTCGGTCACTCAGTGTAACTAAAGGTGTGCTTCAGAGGTCGGTCCTAGGACCACTCCTATTCATGCTGTATATTACTGTTTTGAGGCTAAGAAGAGGCTCATTGCTTCCACTCTTATATCTGTGCAGGACTTTGGTAATGTGATATATATGCATGCATCTTTTTAGTGTTTATATCCATCAGACACTGTTTACCATGGAGCACTGAGGTTCATAAGAAATATTTAAGCTGTCACTCCTCTTTGTGTGTTGTATGCATGTGTTGGATGGTCTGGCTTGTTCATCTGCAGACTAAAACACTGGCATGTCCTCATTTATACCTCTATCCTGGGTCTGCTTTCTTTCATATCTTCAGACCTACATCTAACCTACATCTTCGATCTCAGGGATTTTTATTACTGTGTTCCATTTCTGCGACTAAACTGGAGAAAAAAGCATTTAAATTTGCTGCTCCTGCTGCCTGGAATCTTCTTCTTCTTCTTCTTTCGGCGTTTTCCTTTAGAAGTGGCCACAACGTATCATCTCTCTCCACCTAGCCCTATCTTCTGCATCCTCAACACTTGCACCCACTAGCTTCATATCCTTATTTATTCCATCCATATACCTCCTCTTTGGCCTTCCTCTTTGCCTCCTGCCTGGCAGCTCCATGTCCAACATTCTCCTACCAATATACTCACTCTCCCTCCTCTGAACATGTCCAAACCATCTTAATCTGTCCTCCCTAACTTTGTCCCCCAAACATCCAACATGAGCTGTCCCTCTGATGTACTCGTTCCTAATCCTGTCCAACTGCGTCACTCCCAAAGAGAACCTCAACATCTTCAGCTCTGCTACCTCCAGCTCTGACTCCTGTCTCTTCCTCAGTGACACTGTCTCTAAACCATACAGCATGGCCGGTCTCACCACTGTCTTGTACACCTTCCCCTTGATTCTCGCTGAATTACCCAGAACTCCCGAGCCCTTTTTTCACCCATTCCAACCTGCCTGCACTTGCTTCTTTACCTCTTTCTCACACTCTCCATTACTCTGGACTGTTGACCCCAAGTAATTAAACTCCAGTAACGTCTTCACCTCTTCACCCTGTAATCTTACTGTTCCACTTCCCTCCCTGTCATTCACACACATGTACTCAGTCTTACTACGACTGACTTTCATTCCTCTTCTCTCCAGCGTAAACCTGGAATAATTTGCAAAATGAGCTGAAACTTAAGGAACTGATCTCTTTAGATGCTTTTAAAGTTATTTTAAGTATCTTGGTGACAGAATCACCTGACTGTAATAGTCTTTGGTGATTTAATTCTGTACAGATATTGATCCTCTTCTCGTTATTCATTTTATTATATTGTGAACTGTGCTGCTGCCATGACGCTCTTGCAGCTTTTCCAGGTACAATAAAGGCTAAATCTGCTTGTGATTACCCTGTTTATCCCGGTTAATCCTGGACTGTTTTAACTTTGTTTTAGATTACAATTTTGGACTGTGTTTGTTTGCCTCTCCTTTATGTAATTGTGTGTTCCATTACTTTTGAATGATATTGTGTTTTGGTTATTGTTGTAGTGACTCACGCTGTGAGAGCAGAAAACAGACACACCAGAGATCGTGAACAAAAGTCTGGGTTTTATCTACAAGGTGCAGTACAAAAAGTCTTTTCTTTTTCTGTGAGTTGGGGTGCACTATGAGATTGAGAGATCAGCAGTGAGGCAGCATGATGAGGTGGGTCCCAGGAGGCTCATGGGGTACAGCACGATCGGATGCCTGCTGAATGGCTAGGTGCAAATACCATTCCCTCAGCAGGAAGCCTGCTTCCCGATCGTGCACTCTGGAGTGTAAATCACTCTCAGTAAGAAAAATCAGGTCTCGAACTGCTCAAAATCTGGTGCTCAAACTGCCCTGATTTATGTTGCAGACCACCAAAGGTAGCCTCTTAGTGTCAGGAGGAAGTGTTACAGTACAATAAATACAACTGTCATCTTCAGGCAATATGTGTGCAAGAAAGATAGGAGCCCTCCCGAATGCCATGTGTAGCACACCCAAAAGAAAAGCTTTGGCCACTACAGCCATAAGCCGAGTTCCCTCTGCACCTGGGTGGCACAGAGGCATTGGCCTAGCCAGATTTACTTTATTACAAAAAGGATGGAATCCCCCAATCTCTATCTGGGAGGTGAATATGCTCTATGGCCCCTTTCACCTTGAAAGAAGGAGGATGGAAGGTGAACTACATTCTGTAGCCTTTTTCGACAGTACTGTCGACCCACTGTGACACACCTGACAGAAGCGTCCATG
>NC_080728.1:20247500-20262500 GCF_019097595.1 Hemibagrus wyckioides
CAATGATTCTTTATTTGTAACTAGATGACATTAATTAGAAACTCTGTAAGGCACTGGGTTGAATTTCTACATTAATTATTAACACCAGTGATTTGCAGTTTCTTGATTTGATTGAATGTGAAATGGAAAAAATGTTTTTCTGTAGAGATTTCACAAAAACACTGCAACATCAGCAGCACAGTCAACAACCTGAGCACTACAACAAGCACACAGAAACTCTGACCAGTCCTGCCTGCTCCTGACCAGTCCCAAACTTCTGCTCAAAGTATCTCCAATCTCACCCACTCCTACATGAAGTTTAACCCTTCATACCCTCTCTTACTGGCTCCTGCAGAATAACTGACCAATTCTGTCCACTGAAGCAGAAATTTTGAGAAACTCCACCACACCAACTGCCACACCTTTGATCAATCCCATTCTCTCTCTCACTCTTACAGAAACTTTGACCAATCACCTCCTGCTCCTGTTCAGAGTTTAAACAATCTCACCTGCAGAAAGTTTGACTAATCCCACCTGAGGACTGAGACCAAGCAGTACAATGTAATTAGCAGTACATTTTTATTCAATATTCATTCTTTCTAAGTGTATAGAGTGTACTTTAGAGAGAATATCTCCTTGGATTCATGCAGTGAAAGTCTAAAAACTCAGGAAATCTATTGTATAACATCTCACCATTAACTGTTTAAGATTGATTTATCTATTGTGTATCAGAGATGTTATAGAGAGGCTTTTGAAGAGGAATGTATAAGAGGTCTCTCCAATCTGAGGTTTCTCAGTTACTGAACTATAAAACTTAATTTATTTGACTCATATGTTACTACAGGTGTTTTCATCCAAATATAACTGTTTGGGGTTTGTTTTGGAAAACCCACCTACACCCACACCCCCCTCCACACCCCATTCATATAAAACCCACACACAGGAGATAATGTTTGACTCCAATGAGAGCATATTTATTACAAGTAATCTAAAATAGGATTGAGTGAAAACAGCTGAAAATTTAGAACTAGTGCAACACACGAAACTAGAACAATGAACACAAAGAAAAAATAAAGTCATATATTGCTACAAAACCCCAAATATTAGAAAAATTAATACGAACATAAAATAAGAAAGAAAAACAACACCAGTAACTACACCAGTTACACTCATGTGCATCATGCCACAGCTGGAAGAGCTTTCAGTTTGAAGTGGGGCACAAGAGCGACACGGCACTTTCGGCAATAAACAGATTGATAATTTTCCACCAAACTGAAAAATAATACATAACAAATGAGTGTTTCCGTACCTTTCAGATGATATAAGGTATTCCTGATCAGTATTCAGATGAGGACTCAAATGGAAAAACATTAGCCTCGCTGTCATTTGTCAATAGATCCAGCACTTCAAGTGTCGTATTTATAGCACCTTTTTTACAGCTATTCTTTAATTTAAAAAAAAAAATTCAATTCAATTCAATTTTATTTGTATAGCGCTTTTAACAAAGAGCATTGTCTCAAAGCAATCTCTGTATGCCTCGGGATGGGTAGAAGAAGGGAAACAAGTGGAAAGTAATTAGCGTAGCTGCTGTTCATAATATTAGCAGCACTAGATGATAATGTGTATTTAATCAGATGTACTGGAGCACAAGGTTATGGGATGTGTTAAATGTATGCCAGGATAAAGAGATAAGTCTTTAGTCCATGTTTAAACTGGGAGACTGTGTCTGAGCCCCGAACACTGTCAGGAAGACTATTCCAAAGTTTAGGAGCTAAATACGAAAACGCTCTACACCCTTTTGTAGACTTTGATATTCTGGGAACTACCAGAAATCTAGAATTTTCAGATCTTAAGTAATGTAGCAGATTGTAGCGTGTCAGAAGACCGGAGAGATACGTGGGAGCGAAACCAATTAGAGCCTTGAATGTAAGTAGTGCTAGTTTATAATCAGTTCTAAGTTTAACAGGTAGCCAGTGCGGGGATGATAATATTGGGGTTATATGATCATATTTTCTTGATCTGGTAAGAACTCTGGCGGCTGCATTCTGGACTAACTGTAGCTTGTTTATTGAAGATGCAGGACAACCACCTAGTAATGCATTACAGTAGTCCAGTCTGGAGGTCAGGAATGCATGAACTAGTTTTTCTGCATCAGATACAGATAAAATGTTCCTAAGCTTGGCAATATTTCTAAGATGGAAGAAGGCTGTTTTTGTGATATTGGAAATATGATTTTAAAAGGATAAGTTGCTGTCTAATATTACGCCCAGGTCTTTCACTGTTGAGCTAGTAGTAACAGTACATCCTTCTAAAAGCAAGCTGAATTGTGAGAGCTTCTGTGTATTGGTTTTTGGACCAATAAGTAATATCTCTGTCTTATCAGAATTTAATAATAGGAACTTATCGGTCATCCAATCTTTATTATCTTTAACACACTCAGTTAATCTAGACAATTTACATAATTCATCTGGTTTTGATGAGATATATAACTGGGTATCATCAGCATAACAATGGAAACTAATCCCATGCCTTCTAATGATGTTACCCAAGGGAAGCATGTATACTGAAAAAAGCAGAGGTCCTAAAACTGACCCTTGTGGGACCCCGTATTTCACTGGCACTACACTGGACAGTTCTCCATTTAAATCTACAAAAAGGTATCGATCAGACAGGTAGGATCTAAACCATTTTAATGCCTGTCCCTGCATACCTGTGTGATTTTGTAAGCAATCTATGAGAATAAACTATAGACTATAAACACTAAAACTATATATATATATATATGTAAAACTATAAAACTGTATATCTTAAGAATTTCAGGATTATGAAACCCTAAAAGATCCTTTCACAATACGAGTCCTGATCTCCATGAGATCCCTGAAGAACGGTGATGTTTTACTAATCCCTCATTGTGGTCATCTTGAATTGATCCTGCCCCAGAGCAGGTTAGCTGTGTACAGTATGTTGCCATGGCGATCTACCCAGCTTAAAATCTGTGAGAGTGTAACTTTGGGTTATGAGTTTAACTCTGAAATCCTGCTTTGTGGTACATCCTATGATTATTTAAAGGGAGTAGTGTGAGTACAAACAGCTGAGTGTCATTAGTAATCTGGTGACTGTGAACAGCTTGACTGGAGGTCATGTGATGAAGTTGCAGGCTGAGGATCATGGGAGTTGTATATAAATCAGTGTTGTGACAGTGAAGGTGGGTTTCATTCACAGAGGTTTTGTTCCATTTGAAGAACTACAGCTTTTTTGTCCTCTGAATATTTTCCCACAGTAGCTTCTGTTAGAAAAGTGTCTACATTTACACGAGTCCTTCACCACCAGGGTGCAGTGTGACACCATAAATACATTCAATACTGAAATCAGGCAGCTCCTAAACAGCTGGAAATTCCATGGAAGACAGGATTCATGATTCCAGCAGGATCCAGGAATTGTTTGGACTATTCTGGTCTCACAAAGTTAGGAATACTCTGTATCTGTGGGATTGTCCTCCTAGTACTGATGCTCCTCTATCTCAAATCAAATTTAGTAAATTAAGTGTAAATCGACTTCTTATAAAGTTTCACACAGTTTTTCTGTAGTAGTGTTGAAGACGTGGAGAGTGTTCCAGATTGAAAAGAATGTGATGAATGATGCTTGATTTCATGACTGTGTCTGTGTAATAATTAAGTTAGAATAAGGTTCATGATATGGTGTATGAAAAGAGTCAAACTTCAGAAGACAATTTATATTATATCCAGAGCTGTTTAAATGCAGGGTCCAGAGAGAGAAAAAGACACAGAGAGAGAGAGAGAGAGAGAGAGCAGTGAGGTGTAAGTGAGATTTGCATGAACAGGACTGAATAGTTTCATTTTTCCCAGAATAGCAATTGGTGGTCCATGCTTCAGTGCTCTGTGAGTGTTTATAGCCCTGTGACTTTAACACTTCATGACTGAGAGCTGCTGCTCAGCAACTTCACCCACAGCAACCATGACTTTGATCAGCGTCTTCATCTGCACACTGGCCCTCTGGACTCAAGGTGAGAGTTTAACATCAACTCACAGCCTCACACACTTCATTTCATACTAATTCTACACCACTTTAGAGCACAGAAACACAATCTATGTTTCTCTTCAGGATCCAGAGGTCAGGTGACTGTGACTCAGACTCCTTCAGTGCAAACTGTTGCTCCAGGAAACACCGTCACCATCAACTGTAGAACCAGTAGCAGTGTGTATAGTGGTAACCGTCTCGCCTGGTACCTGCAGAAACCTGGAGAAGCTCCTAAACTCCTGATCTACTGGGCTACTAGCTTACAGTCAGGGACTCCAGCTCGTTTCAAAGGCAGTGGATCTAATACTGACTTCACTCTGACCATCAGTGGAGTCCAGACTGAAGATACAGGAGATTACTACTGTCAGAGTGGACATGTGATCAGTAGTAGCTATGTGTTCACACAGTGTTAGAGCGTGGTACAAAAACCTCGGTCAGTGAGAGTACACAGAGAAGCACTGCTGCAGCTGGGAGAGACTGCAGGTGCTGAGGGGGAGGATGTGATACAGCACAATGACACACACTGTGGACCAGAGAAAACACACCACACTAACACACTAATACACACACACACACACACACATACACACACACACACACACACACACTGTGGACCAGAGAAGACACACCACACTAACTCACTAATACACACACACACACACACACACACTGTGGACCAGAGAAGACACACCACACTAACTCACTAATACACACACACACACACACACACACACTGTGGACCAGAGAAGACACACCACACTAACTCACTAATACACACACACACACACACTGTGGACCAGAGAAGACACACCACACTAACTCACTAATACACACACACACACACACTGTGGACCAGAGAAGACACACCACACTAACTCACTAATACACACACACACACACTGTGGACCAGAGAAGACACACCACACTAACTCACTAATACACACACACACACACACACACACTCACTGTGGACCAGAGAAAACACACCACACTAACACACTAATACACACACACACACACACACACTGTGGACCAGAGAAAACACACCACACTAACTCACTAATACACACACACACAAACACACACTGTGGACCAGAGAAAACACACCACACTAACTCACTAATACACACACACACAAACACACACTGTGGACCAGAGAAAACACACCACACTAACTCACTAATACACACACACACACACACACACACAGACACACTCACTGTGGACCAGAGAAAACACACCACACTAACTCACTAATACACACACACACACACACACACATACACACACTGTGGAACAGAGAAAACACACCACACTAACTCACTAATACACACACACACACACACACACACACACTGTGGACCAGAGAAAACACACCACACTAACTCACTAATACACACACACACACACACACACACTCACTGTGGACCAGAGAAAACACACCACACTAACTCACTAATACACACACACACACACACACACACACACTGTGGACCAGAGAAAACACACCACACTAACTCACTAATACACACACACACACACACACACACACACTGTGGACCAGAGAAAACACACCACACTAACACACTAATACACACACACACACACACTGTGGACTAGAGAAAACACACCACACTAACTCACTAATACAAACACACACACACACACTGTGGACCAGAGAAAACACACCACACTAACTCACTAATACACACACACACACACACACACACACACACACTGTGGACCAGAGAAAACACACCACACTAACTCACTAATACACACACACACACACACACACACACACACACTGTGGACCAGAGAAAACACACCACACTAACACACTAATACACACACACACACACACTGTGGACCAGAGAAAACACACCACACTAACTCACTAATACACACACACACATACACACACACACACTGTGGACCAGAGAAAACACACCACACTAACTCACTAATACACACACACACTAATACACACACACACACACTAATACACACACTAATACACACACACACACACTAATACACACACACACACACTAATACACACACTAATACACACACACACACACTAATACACACACACACACACACACACACACACACATACACACACACACACACACACACACTGTGGACCAGAGAAAACACACTTTAACTGAACATATCTTACTTATTAACAAACAATTAGATAATAATAAACTCCCTTTAACAATCTTTAATGAGTATAAACCAGAGAATTATTTGAAATCAGTGGAAAAAATAAACATTTTAAAATATATTAATTTATTTCAGTTCTGGACAGATGACCCTGAGTTATACAGCAGTTTGTGTGAAACATCTCAATGATTCTTTATTTGTAACTAGATGACATTAATTAGAAACTCTGTAAGGCACTGGGTTGAATTTCTACATTAATTATTAACACCAGTGATTTGCAGTTTCTTGATTTGATTGAATGTGAAATGGAAAAAATGTTTTTCTGTAGAGATTTCACAAAAACACTGCAACATCAGCAGCACAGTCAACAACCTGAGCACAACAACAACCACACAGAAACTCTGACCAGTCCTGCCTGCTCCTGACCAGTCCCAAACTTCTGCTCAAAGTATCTCCAATCTCACCCACTCCTACATGAAGTTTAACCCTTCATACCCTCTCTTACTGGCTCCTGCAGAATAACTGACCAATTCTGTCCACTAAAGCAGAAACTTTGAGAAACTCCACCACAACAACTCCTGCAAAAATTTTGATCAATCCCATTCTCTCTTGAAGAATGTTTGTCCAATCCCATCTGCTCCTGCAGAATAATTAACCAATTCTGCACACTTCTGCTGAAACTTTGACCAATCCCAGCCATTGCTACAGAAAGTTTGACCAATCACCTCCTGCTCCTGTTCATAGTTTAAACAATCTCATTCATTTGTTTGAATGAGTGTGATTTGTTCATTCAGGTTCAGGTCGCGGTTGGAAACAGTGCTACACATAACCATTACTAAGTTGCTGCCCAAGTGCGAGATGTAGCCAAGTTCCAGATGTAGCTTGTGACTGTATCTCGAGATTCTTCACAGTGCAATACAATTAATAATTCCTGTTTATGGATTAGACAAACTCTAGTTTTAGTGACTTTCACCAGACAAAATAAAAATAATGGAAAATGTGATGCAGGGAAATTTGTCATAAATTGTTGACATGGAATGACCCAAACTCATTAATCAGCAGATCTAATGAAAACCCAGCTCTTCTGAGATCATTTTCTCTATAATATTCTAACAGATTAATAAAGTAACATATTCCCTCTCCACCTCTCTCCAACACCATGTCCTGCCTTAAATGTTTTTGAATGATTTTTATTGGAACTTTCTCTTCTTCAACACTTTTAATGGTACTTTCTCTTGGGTCTCTCTCAACTCTTGATGTTATTCCTCACTGATAATTCACTTGAGATGTATGTAATCTTGGGAAATGCAGTTACACAGGGGAAGAGGCAGGTAAATGTATATTGTACAATAAGCTAAATCAATAAATAAATAAATAAATAACAAGGATAAATTACTAATCTCTTTCTATTGCCAAAACTACCGTCTGTGGCAAACAATATTTGGACATGTTTGTCACTAATGGCAGACGTGTTACCAGAAGATCGATAGAAATACCAGAAGACTGATAGAAGTTCACCACTACTGGCAAACTGTTGTGGCAAACCAGCACTGAACATATTTCCCAGTACTGTAAGTACTGGGAACAGTAAGTAACTTCTCATTATTTCTCACTTTCACATCCTGGTTTTAATGATTCATAAGAAATAAACATGAGGTGTGTCCATATAGGAAATTAATCCACAGTGCGGTGTGATAAAGCGCAAAATGAAGCACAGGAGGCTGTTTTATAGGTTATATACAAAATATAGTACAATAGTGGAGTAAATAAAGTGTAAGGTGGGACATTTAAGCTTAAATGTTATCAGAGTTGATCTTTGGAATATAAAGGGTTAATTTAATCACGTGTTAAGTCTGTGATGTCCCTTTCTGGGTAGTGAGATATGTAAAAAGTTTAAAGTTACCTCAATTTCTATATTTTTTATTGTTAATTTTAAAAGTAATTGCACCAAATCTTTAGTTTTATTTTCCTTATATCATTATATCTAGTTGTTCGTGTCTTTTATTGGGTTTTAGATGAGTTTTTTGGAGTTTTAGGTGTTAATGGGAATGTGTTTAATTTGGTACTGTCTCTTTAAGAATCTCGTGCTGAGGCGATACTCACGCGCTCCCTCGTCAGTCTGTAACTGTAGCTCCTCTCTGACAGGAATGTGTTTTAACGTGTATCTTCTGCCTAAAAACCTTTATCAATAAAATAATCAGGAATTCTACATGAGTATTTTGTACAGTATCATATCACCATAGCAACATTATTGAATTACTGAGTATTTCACTCATACAGAGTGTTTTACTGAGTGGAGTTCACATGGCTAGTCACCAGTGTTTTGTTAGCTAGCAACATCTTTCAGCTTTCACACAGTGACTAGTTTATTTTCCACATTTCCACTTTTCTTTAGGCTTCCTGTTACTCATGCTGGGATTTATCTCTTTAGCAGCACTGGTATGCTGACTCCCATGAAATTCCACATATACACTGATCAGCCATAATATTATGACCACCTGCCCAATGTTGTGTTCTCCTTTTGCTGCCAAAACAGCCCTGACCCGTCGAGGCATGGACTCCACTAGATCCCTGAAGGTGTGCTGTGGTATCTGGTGTCAAGATGTTAGCATCAGATCCTTTAAGCCCTGTAAGTGGTAAAGTGGGGCAAAAGGGTGTACATGGTCTGCAGCAATGCTTAAGTAAGTGATACATGTCAAAGTAACATCCACATGGATGGTAGGACCCAAGGTTTCCCAGCAGAACATTGTCCATGGCATGACACTGCCTCCGCCGGCTCGCCTTCTTCCCATAGTGCTTCCTGGTGCCATGTGTTCCCCAGGTAAGCGATTCACACGCACCCGGTCATCCACGTGATGTAAAAGAAAATGTGATTCATCAGACCAGGCCACCTTCTTCCATTGCTCCATGGTCCAGTGCTGATGCTCATTGTTGGAGCTTTTGGTGGTGCACAGGAGTCAGCATGAGCGTCCTGACTGGTCTGCAGCTATGCAGCCCCATACACCACAAACTGTGATGCACTGTCTATTCTGACACCTTTTAGAAGAACCAGAATTAACTTCTTTAGCAATTTGAGCAACAGAACCCCTCTCTTGGATCGGATCACACGGGCCAGCCTTTGCTCCCCACGTCCATCAATGAGCCTTGACCACCCATTACTCTGTTGCTGGTTCACCACTGTTCCTTCCTTGGACCACTTTTGATAGATACTGACCACTTTAGACCGGGAACACCCCACAAGAGCTGCAGTTTTGGAGATGCTCTGATCCAGTGGTCTAGCCATCACAATCTGGCCCTTGTGAAACTCGCTCAAATCCTTACGCTTGTCCATTTTTCCTGCGTCTAACATCAACTTTGAGGACAAAACCTTCACTTGCTGCCAAATATATCCCACCCACTAACAGGTGCCATGATGAGGAGATCATCAGTCTTATTCACTTCAACTGTCAGTGGTCATAATGTTATGCCTGAGATGGAGATCCCACACATCTAAATAATAACTGGCCCATATCCAAGCTGTCTTCCTGGTCAAAGTTTTCGAATCACTTGTCAGCAATCAATTAAATTCCTTTCTGCTAATTACATCCTGTCTGGTTCTGGTTTCAGAAAACACCACAGCACAGCTACAGCAGCTTTAGAAGTACTAAATGATTCAGTTGAATCTGTTGACAACAAGCAACACGGTGCAGCCCTGTTTTTTATCTATGAGAAGCATCAATACTGTATCTTACCATACTGATACATCGACTCATCAGCATCGGAGTAAACATACTGTTGTTTGGTTTAATAACTCTTAAACAAAACTCAATGTGTACAATCAGAAAGACTCACCTCTCGGTCACTCAGTGTAACTAAAGGTGTGCTTCAGAGGTCGGTCCTAGGACCACTCCTATTCATGCTGTATATTACTGTTTTGAGGCTAAGAAGAGGCTCATTGCTTCCACTCTTATGTCTGTGCAGGACTTTGGTAATGTGATATATATGCATGCATCTTTTTAGTGTTTATATCCCTCAGACACTGTTTACCATGGAGCACTGAGGTTCATAAGAAATATTTAAGCTGTCACTCCTCTTTGTGTGTTGTATGCATGTGTTGGATGGTCTGGCTTGTTCATCTGCAGACTAAAACACTGGCATGTCCTCATTTATACCTCTATCCTGGGTCTGCTTTCTTTCATATCTTCAGACCTACATCTAACCTACATCTTCGATCTCAGGGATTTTTATTACTGTGTTCCATTTCTGCGACTAAACTGGAGAAAAAAGCATTTAAATTTGCTGCTCCTGCTGCCTGGAATCTTCTTCTTCTTCTTTCGGCGTTTTCCTTTAGAAGTGGCCACAACGTATCATCTCTCTCCACCTAGCCCTATCTTCTGCATCCTCAACACTTGCACCCACTAGCTTCATATCCTTATTTATTCCATCCATATACCTCCTCTTTGGCCTTCCTCTTTGCCTCCTGCCTGGCAGCTCCATGTCCAACATTCTCCTACCAATATACTCACTCTCCCTCCTCTGAACATGTCCAAACCATCTTAATCTGTCCTCCCTAACTTTGTCCCCCAAACATCCAACATGAGCTGTCCCTCTGATGTACTCGTTCCTAATCCTGTCCAACTGCGTCACTCCCAAAGAGAACCTCAACATCTTCAGCTCTGCTACCTCCAGCTCTGACTCCTGTCTCTTCCTCAGTGACACTGTCTCTAAACCATACAGCATGGCCGGTCTCACCACTGTCTTGTACACCTTCCCCTTGATTCTCGCTGAATTACCCAGAACTCCCGAGCCCTTTTTTCACCCATTCCAACCTGCCTGCACTCGCTTCTTTACCTCTTTCCCACACTCTCCATTACTCTGGACTGTTGACCCCAAGTAATTAAACTCCAGTAACGTCTTCACCTCTTCACCCTGTAATCTTACTGTTCCACTTCCCTCCCTGTCATTCACACACATGTACTCAGTCTTACTACGACTGACTTTCATTCCTCTTCTCTCCAGCGTAAACCTGGAATAATTTGCAAAATGAGCTGAAACTTAAGGAACTGATCTCTTTAGATGCTTTTAAAGTTATTTTAAGTATCTTGGTGACAGAATCACCTGACTGTAATAGTCTTTGGTGATTTAATTCTGTACAGATATTGATCCTCTTCTCGTTATTCATTTTATTATATTGTGAACTGTGCTGCTGCCATGACGCTCTTGCAGCTTTTCCAGGTACAATAAAGGCTAAATCTGCTTGTGATTACCCTGTTTATCCTGGTTAATCCTGGACTGTTTTAACTTTGTTTTAGATTACACTTTTGGACTGTGTTTGTTTGCCTCTCCTTTATGTAATTGTGTGTTCCATTACTTTTGAATGATATTGTGTTTTGGTTATTGTTGTAGTGACTCACGCTGTGAGAGCAGAAAACAGACACACCAGAGATCGTGAACAAAAGTCTGGGTTTTATCTACAAGGTGCAGTACAAAAAGTCTTTTCTTTTTCTGTGAGTTGGGGTGCACTATGAGATTGAGAGATCAGCAGTGAGGCAGCATGATGAGGTGGGTCCCAGGAGGCTCATGGGGTACAGCACGATCGGATGCCTGCTGAATGGCTAGGTGCAAATACCATTCCCTCAGCAGGAAGCCTGCTTCCCGATCGTGCACTCTGGAGTGTAAATCACTCTCAGTGAGAAAAATCAGGTCTCGAACTGCTCAAAATCTGGTGCTCAAACTGCCCTGATTTATGTTGCAGACCACCAAAGGTAGCCTCTTAGTGTCAGGAGGAAGTGTTACAGTACAATAAATACAACTGTCATCTTCAGGCAATATGTGTGCAAGAAAGATAGGAGCCCTCCCGAATGCCATGTGTAGCACACCCAAAAGAAAAGCTTTGGCTACTACAGCCATAAGCCGAGTACCCTCTGCACCTGGGTGGCACAGAGGCATTGGCCTAGCCAGATTTACTTTATTACAAAAAGGATGGAATCCCCCAATCTCTATCTGGGAGGTGAATATGCTCTATGGCCCCTTTCACCTTGAAAGAAGGAGGATGGAAGGTGAACTACATTCTGTAGCCTTTTTCGACAGTACTGTCGACCCACTGTGACACACCTGGCAGAAGCGTCCATGCTGCTAGGTGGTCTGAGAGAGGTGATGGAGAAATCCGGGGAATTTGAAAGAAAGGTTTTGTTCTTTTCTTTTATCTCCATCAGATTACTTCTCCATGGCAACATATGCAGCCATGAAGTGGCAGATGGTATGGGCTAAAGGGCTAAATATGTGGCCCTTTGGTGACCTCATTGGTGAGCCCCTCACTACAAACAAGCTCCTTTATCATGCCAGCCTGGTACCCCTGCCATGTAGGCTTTTCCTATAAGGGCGGACTTGCCCTGACAGGGCTCCAATGGGAGTGCAGACTTTCTCTTCATGTAGGTGATGAAGGGGGGGGGATTTCTCGCAAGTGTCTCTTCAACCCTAGGCATTGTCACATACCCGTGTTCATCTAGGGCCACAATGGCTGAATACCAGAGGCCTATTAGGAATTATTCCACCTCGACACCTCAGTGTGAATGTCTGGGGAAAAAATGGGAGACGCCTTCATGGAATGAAGTTAGGTAGTAGTCATCAAGCTCAGAGCAGACAGTGCTAACCTTTCATCAGGCTAATCTAAGCAAAGCTTAGTAACAGCACATGTAATCACCTTGATAGACGGGGGACTTGAGCCACGCGGTGCAGGGACTTGGCAGGAAATACAGCCAAGCAAGCACGAAGAGAGCTTAGCGACAGCACACAATACTGCCTTCAACAGTACAAATGCCACTGAGTGTTTTTTCTCAGAAAGCAATTTAGACAAGTTAAAGGAAATCACCTCTTGCGAGACCTGTGAGACCCTTGATCTAGGTCGGCATGCTGCCTCAGTAGATGCAGGATCTGAGTCATGAAGAACAGGTGCTTAGCTGGAGAAAACAGCCAAGCAGGAGCAGAGCTTATGGAGAAGACATGTTTCACTCCTTTACCAATCAAACAATGCAGAGAAATGACAAGTCGTCCCCTGTAATGTACCGGGGGCACAAATGCAGGCACTTTCTGAACTGTTTGCTCGCCATCTTTTATATATGTCTTCTTTTTCCCTAGTCTAGACAGACAATCAGTCAACACAAACATACACAGAATGCTTCTTGAAGACAAAGAAGCTGAAGTAAATGATGCCCTTTTATGGTTTTTCTGGCACATGACCTACCTGAACCAATAAATTAGTGTGATTTCACACAGAGCTTCAGACACAGCTTCTGTAAAGAAGTGTTCCCATAGCATCAGCCATGAAGCAGTGTCAAGTTCCCTCTAAAGGAAACCACAGTAAACGTCCCTAATGTTAATTTGCTTTATATTTACATCTTCACCTACAAATAAAAATGAAAAAAAAAAAAACTAAATTCTCTGCTTCCCTCACAAACTTAAGTACAGCCAATGTCTCCCACCGCTTTCCTAATGTGTTTAGATTTAACACACAACTCTGAGCATGTCATGGATATGGTGCCACTCTCTCTTTATTATTCTAGTCGTCTTCCTCCCGTAGACGGAGACAGCTGTCAATCAATCAGCTAATGCACTTATCAGGACCAGGAGGGTGTAGGGTGTGTTATATGTGCTATAGTTCTTACAGCAGCAGATTCGGTGATGAATAAAAAGAAATAAAAAATATTAATAAATATTAATCCTCACTTAAAGAGAGAGCAGTGAGGAGGAAGTGAGATTTACATTAACAGGACTGAAGAGTTTCATTTCTCCCAGAATAGAGCAGAAATTTCACCAGATGTTCAACTTCCTTCAGTCAAACTCACTGAAGCACAACACACAGCACTGAATCTACAGCTAATCCCACTCTCTCATCACACTGATCATCACTATTAACTGGAATAAAAGAACAGACAACGTCCAAAACTCAGCTTTATTTCAGCAAAAACTACAGGAAGAGCAACAGGACAGTGAAGAGAGTAAAGACAGAAATGTCAGCATTGTGTAGAATTGAAACTCTATTTAGGATGGATGATAAGCAGCTCTATGTTAAACTCTAGCTTGGATCCACTAGCCTTCACACTGACTCTTTCTGAACATGACTGGATGATTGGCGTTGTTATGGGAGACCTTACAGCTGAACTCCTCCCCCTTTTCCCAGAGGTCTTTGCTGAGGGTCAGGGTGCTGCTGCGGCTGTAACGGCCACTCTTCTCTTCTTCCGCACTGGTCAGAACCCCGGTGTTCACCTGGGAGCCGTCCACTGTCCAGCTCACCAGCGCCCCCTGTGGAGAGTAGCCAGACAGCAGGCAGAGCAGCGAGGCCGATCCTTCAGACAGCTGCAGAGGAGACGGAGGGAGCAGAGACACGGAGGGAGCTGTGGGACCGGCTGGAGAAGAAAAAGAGAATTACTGATGTTTAATAAAATCTGACTTCATGACTGAGTTTCATTGAGTACTTTATTATTTGACCTCTTCACTTCAGTGCAGTGACAAAACAAACATGTTCCACACTGTAATTTATCTGGAAAAATCATTTTTCATAACAAGTCTTATTACTTTATACTTCAAACCTTCAGCATATTTAACTGCAGCAAATACAAATGTAGCTGATTACAGAAATATTCATTGTTTAACACAAACACACACAGCAGCTAACATCTGGATTTTACATCAGCACAAAGTCACTATATTTATTAAATGTTTATTATAGAGTAACTGCAGAGTTATTACATGTTGAATATATAGCAAGTGTGTCATTATTACATATTTAACATCAATTATTGTGTATTTGTTGAATGTTCAAGAACATTTCTA
>NC_080728.1:20265000-20282500 GCF_019097595.1 Hemibagrus wyckioides
TGACCAGTCCTGCCTGCTCCTGACCAGTCCCAAACTTCTGCTCAAAGTATCTCCAATCTCACCCACTCCTACATGAAGTTTAACCCTTCATACCCTCTCTTACTGGCTCCTACAGAATAACTGATCAATTCTGTCCACTGAAACAGAAACCAGACCACACCAACTACTGCAAAAAGTTTGATCAATCCCATCCTCTCTTGAAGAACATTTGTCCAATCCCATCTGCTCCTGCAGAATAATTAACCAATTCTGCGCACTCTTACAGAAACTTTGACCAATCCCAGCCATTGCTACAGAAAGTTTGACCAATTAGCTCCTGCTCCTGTTCAGAGTTTAAACAATCTCACCTGCTTCTGCAGAAAGTTTGACCAATCCCACCTGAGGACTGAGACCAAGCAAGCTCAGAAAACTCGGGGTCTCAGTATGAGAGCTGACTTCACTTCACCAAACTCTCATAAACTGGGTTAACTGGTATCATGATGTGGGTTTACATCTCGTTAAGGTGATCCAGACTTTCCTCATCAAGTCCTGTTCACATTCACTGTAAAAAGATCAGATCTCACACTGCTTCAGATGCTTGTTGGAAAAGCTGGAGATGGATCGTGTTAAAGCTTTATATTTTACTGCAGAAGAACAAGAATATGAGGTATACAATAACCACAAAAAGCAATACTGTCACTGCTGCAGGGTGTGGGGCAAAAAAGAACTGACTGTGTAAATGAGTGAGGGCATTTTATTTAATTTCACATCACACTTGATAATATAAAAATATGATAAAGCTGGAAAAGACATTTAAATACGTTCAGAATTTATTTGCTTAAGGAAGGATTCATGATTTCTACACTGATTTCTATACTGGCTCCTCCCCCCAGTACCAGGGGAGCTCGTTTTAAACAGGTAACAGAAGAATTGGTCAGTAAAAGCCTGTCTCACAGCCCTGCCCTCTGATTGGTCCACGGTGACAGGATGCAGCAAATCAGGGAGTTTCTCCTTCCTAATCATGCTTCTACTGTGCAGCACTGTCATGTCACCTTCCTCGTCTGGGTCTACACTTTACAGCCTTAAACTATTGAAGTGTGTCTTGAGAATCCCAAAGATCATTTCCATCCTGAATCTAGTATTTTCCTGATCTGCTGAAATCACCCCTGAGGTCCAGCAGTGGCAGTGGAAATGGAGTCATCAGGAGCTTCCTGCAGGTGAACCCTCTCAGGTGTCTCCAGGGAACCCAATGAAACTGATCTACAATGTAGAATGAACAGAAATATTTGAAGAAAACTGTGTTTAAATAAAGACCATATGGATACAGATAGAGAGCCAGTGTTTGTTCCAAGCACAGCTGAACACAGGTTTGTGTAAACAGGTAAAAAAGGCATTACTGAGCTTTATATTCATGTTCCATTAAACCCCAGTTACTGCTAGATACCTTATGAAGTTATATCCTAATCATAATAGACTTTAGATGCTTTATATACATACAAGACATTAATAATAATCAGTTACCTCCTAATAAATTTATATAAAATTATAAAAATGTATAACATAAAAATATGAGGATTATAAAACCCTGAAGGATTCTGTCTCTTCCTAAAACTCTATCACACCCTAGAGATCCTTTCACAATACGAGTCCTGATCTCCATGAGATCCCTGAAGAACGGTGATGTTTTACTAATCCCTCATTGTGGTCATCTTGAATCGATCCTGCCCCAGAGCAGGTTAGCTGTGTACAGTATGTTGCCATGGCGATCTACCCAGCTTAAAATCTTTGAGAGTGTAACTTTGGGTTATGAGTTTAACTCTGAAATCCTGCTTTGTGGTACATCCTATGATTATTTAAAGGGAGTAGTGTGAGTACAAACAGCTGAGTGTCATTAGTAATCTGGTGACTGTGAACAGCTTGACTGGAGGTCATGTGATGAAGTTGCAGGCTGAGGATCATGGGAGTTGTATATAAATCAGTGTTGTGACAGTGAAGGTGGGTTTCATTCACAGAGGTTTTGTTCCATTTAAAGAACTGATGTTTTTTTGTCCTCAGTATTTTTTTTCACAGTCGCTTATGTTAGAAAAGTGTCTACATTTACACGAGTCCTTCACCACCAGGGTGCAGTGTGACATCATACAGATGTGGTTTAAGAATGCTCGTCAGAGGGACAGGAATCCCGTGACGACTCCGAGGAAAGACGAGACCAGTAGGTGGCAGTCGTGTTTCGTGTACATTGAAATTGATCAACATAACGTGGTGCAATTGGTGTATGATATCAAAGTACCACAAAAGCTATTTAAAAGCATACGGAGCAGTCTGTTCTTGCAGTAGGCTACTCTGATGTCATAAACTGATCGGTCTGAGAAGCGCTGCATGAAGTCAAACACATTAAATGATGTGCTTGGCCACGGCATTTCTCTCAGAAGCAGATTAAAACAAGCAACAAAGAAAGTAAACGTGTGGAATTCATATTTAACATTTTCAGCGGTGAGTTTTTAATGTCATAACTTCATGGTGTGAGGTTTTATTGCGTGTGATGGAAGTGGGAAGAGCGCGTTGCCCTGCAGGCAGCTGAACCTGGAGCGCGAGCATCCATCAGGATACGTTTAAAAAATATCTTAATATTCTACAAATGCGCCCTTCTTCTACTTATGCACTTGTTTTGAGTGTAATAGTTAAAACATATTGTGCCTAAAAGCTATTTTAAGCTATTGTTATAATATTATAGCAATATGTAAAAATTTGTTTATGGACTGGTCAAATGGCTCTATCATTGAACGTTTGATCGTTACTGTAGCACTAATATATTATCTTATGTCACGTTTATATATTCTCTAAAACACTTCTAAATATGAAATATATCTATCTATCTGAACATGGTCTCTGTTTAATAATCATTGCGGTATCTCCCTCCCGCAGCCCGCTGCTATGTACAGTCCTGTAAACTCGTGCACTCTGAAGCTCGCTGGACCGAACAAGCAGATGTGCGTCCGCTGACTTTTGTTGCTTAAGGGTCAGTGCAAGTTTTTGATTTGACATCTTTTATTAGCTGATTTTTAAGAAATGCAAAACTTCTGTCAGGGAAACCTGTTTAATGTCTGTAAGCAAAGACCTATCCACACCTATTCACATTTATGTAAGTCCACCTAGAGTATAAATTTTAATAAAATAACATTTAGTAAAATTATTACATGGATGCTACAGTATTGGGACAATAAAAGCTTTCCCTTACCGACCCCTAACCCTACCCAGTAAATACTTTATTCTTAATAAAGACTCAATAGGCTCGATAAGGATCGTTTGATTCTTACCTGCAATTATCTTGTCATGTTCATATTTTTGTCTAAAACACATCTAAATATGAAATATATCTACAGTGAACATGTTAAATAAAAAAATTGGAATGTAGTCTAGATCCAGATATCCTGTTTTTTTAGCCTCTGCCTAATATAATATAGTTATATTGTAATATTTGTTCATTTTTTCACCCCTTAAAACTAGGCTACAGTCTGAAGGATTGTAGTAATGTGATTTAAAGGCTAAACAGTTGCAGTTTGTATAGTGCACGTTTCAGTGTGTGAAGTCGACCGCACCCAACGCCATCTGGGGGTTTTGTATATTGAGGCATTAAGCAGATGTTTTTTTATCCAAAGGGATTCGCAAAAATTCTCTCCTTTTTAATTTTCATATCCAAATGGGCTGAATTGATGAAACATTTATTTATACAATATATTGTTATATATAAACCTAACCTTTTGTAACTTAATTTAATACCTCTCCTATAATGTGCTTTGCCAGCGGATGAGTTAACCTCTCTCCAGCGCTTATTTCCAGCAAGCGACAGAGATGATAAAATGCTTGAGAGCCACATTTTTGAAGTTTACTCTTTTTTTCCTGCTTGAAACCTGCATTGAACATAACTTACGTTATCGTCCGCCGTTATACATACAGTATATCCGTTATACTGTACTGTTTATATTGTGTGATTGCCTACATTTTAGTTTAACACCATGAACTCCAATTTACACTTAATTTTCTTATTTTTGTTTGCATTTTTCGGTGTTGGAATCTTACTTCCCACATTCATCCGAGTTTATGTAGCGCATTTCTTTGACATTAAATGGCATATAAAAAAGCTTTACAGGAGCCTCCGCCTACTACAGTAGTTTTGATATACTATCTGATTTAATATTGTTCGTTAATTGTTTCACAGCTTAAATATACATTAATATACATAGACAGCAGGATGTTTCTGAGGCGATCTCTTCGCCTTTCTTCCCCAAAGAGGTGCTAAATGTAATTTCCATGTAAAACCCGGTTCGAGCCGTGTTCAGACGATCTGAGATATCTTCCCCCACAATGCTTCTCCCACACTGACTTTTAGGGTTGGGGAGGGTCTACTCTCATGAGTTAGATTGTCAATCATGGACAAGGACATGCACAGAAGGATCCCTATTTATAGGGATAGACATTAGGGTAAACTGGTTACAGGTGACACAATCAGGAGAGAGAACAATAGGTCAGGCATTACTCGAAAGACACACAAAAAAGCAGGCTTGGCGGGTTCACCTGCCAGCGCCCTCCTCAGGCCTGGCAGGGAACAGTCCAGCAGTTCCTGACTGTAGTATCTTTTAGTTCTTCAAACCAGAACTTTTCGATGGCAGCAATTAAATCAGTCTTCCTAGTTGGTTTTGCTGTTTTTCTAATATAGTCTTTCATAGCATGCCACACCATCTCAATGGGATTCATATCAGGGGATTCGGCTGGAGTCTTGACCCAGTCAATGCCCTCTGCTGCAATGACTTTTCTTGCAGCAGTGTGCTTCGGGTCATTGTCCTGGAAAAAACGGTGGTGGACTCCGAAGTTTTCCCTGATGTATGGGGCGGCGGTTTCTTTTATGATAGCTTCCTCGAAGAAAGACCGGTCCATTATCCCTTCAAATATTGCAATCGGTCCTGGTCCAAGTCTGGATATTGCCCCCAAACATGAACTTTCAAAGGATGCTTTGGTTTTGGTTTGAACACACGTCTTCCTCTTTTACAAAACGACATAGTGGCAAAGCGATCCAAAGCCACCATTGTTTCATCAGTGAAAATTACGTCGTCAAACAGCTCCTTCCCCTCGATCCATTTTTGAGCTTGTTGAAGTCGAAGCTCTTTATTTGTGTCTCGGATCATGGGACAATGTTGAGTTTTCCCATACCTCCATCCACAAGTTTTTGTCTGACACTGCATATGGATCGCTCATGCGACATTATGTCGCTAATGTCCACACCAAAGTCATGAAATGGTCCATTTTCAGAAGACTCTAGACTCGGAGTCTCCAAAAGAGTCGACATCAATACAGGACTGTCGCCAGCATCAACCGGACCGTCTGTGGAGGTGGACTGATCTGTTGTCGGCGGACGAGACGGGGGTGCCTTTTCTTTCAAACACTCTTCCAACCAGCCTACTCTTGCCTCCAAATTCAGAAGCTTTCGTGGGAATGCCATTAACTCGTGCTTCAAAACTTTCACTATGGCGGGACACTGGTTTTTAATCAGTGCAGCCTGAAGAAACCAACGTTAAGAGTAATTTTAATACATTTATTACAACATGGACATGTACATGAGTGCTTATCAGTGTTACAATAAAAACAATTACGTACCGATTTCTTTTTTACAAGCCATGGTTTGTTCTCCTTTCCTGATTTCTGTAGAGACATTTTGATGGTTAACACAGAAGTGCAACACAAACTGAACAAGAAATGGTGTAAATAAAAATACTTTCCTACCCTTTGTTTTTTGCTAGCGCAAATGGCGACTTTCTTATAGAATGTCTTTGCCTCCATGTCTGTTGTGAGATTAAATTTTCTAACAGTTTAGTACCACGGGTCGATGTGCAGCAACCAAATAAGTGACACTTTTACATGAACTGCAAATGCATACACTGTACATTGGCTAGTTTGATGCAGCATTTTATAGCTTAGGATCTCCCCCCAAAAGATAGTGTGAATGTTTTGGTATTAACTGCATTTACAAAACAAAACCGATTTACCAGTTGAAAAGACTGTGAAATGGTTAGGACAACCGCCTGATGCTTGTTTTTTTCAAAGCCCATTCAGATGTATAACTTTTAAAGATAAAAATGTTTAGGACAACTACGTAGTGTAGTAATGTAAAATAAAGTGCCTAATTCATGTTTAAGTATTTATTGGGTAGGGTTCGGGGTCTATGTGAGGAGGGATTTCATTGTCATAATAATGCAGCATCCACTTTATTATTTTTATAAATATAATCTTTTATACTCTGTTAATTATATCCTGTTAATCTACAAAAATACTGACGTGCAAATAGTGTCTGCCAATATATATGTGACTTTTGTGATTTACTGTTTTCTGCATAAACTCATCCTACATAATGTAAAGAACATTCAGTGAAAATATAATCTTGATATCCTTAATATTGAATATTAACAAGATCATGTAAAAGATCATAATCATACTGAAATTAATGGTTAAATTCAAACTTTGATGCTCCTTATCTCAGAATTTGATTTCTGGGTTTTCACAGGCAGGGTAACACAGCATGTAATTACTATTTAACACTTATTGAAAATGTAATACTTTTAAGAAATAAACTGGAAACGGGATCTTCTCAGGTTCATTCAACTATTTTGAGTAAGTAGCATCTATTTGTGCAACTATATTGCAACTATTTGCACTTAGTGAAAATCGCGTCCATTTTACTTGGTGTAAGTAGCATCTACAACTATATGCACTTAGTAAAAACAGCGTCCATACCTAATAAAATGTGCTATTTTCACTTAGCGCAAATCTATCACTATTTGCACTTGTAATTACACTTGTAGTGTAAAAAAAAACGTATCAAAGCCATTTGCACTTAGTGTGAATAGTATCTAATGCTATTTGAATTTGGCGTTAATAGGCGCTAAATAGCTGTCTGAGGAAAAAAGCTAAATAGCTTTCAGAGATGCAAATACGGTCATTTTTAAAAAAGTTAAAATAACAGTATTAAACTCATGCAATATAGGGATTAAGTTGTACTGTTTTATTTATAAAGCCATATACATCAACGTGTTTGGAGTAATGTGAACAAGCAGATGTTCAAAGCAGATAAGTTATACCTACCTTATTATTAAAACAGGTAGATGCACATGCAATGAGTAAAGTTTCACTTTTATGCGTATTCTCAACGTAGCTTAATGCATTAAGTAGTTTTATTAATACATTAATTTCACTATTCACAAATAGGCCTAATATATTATTCATCACTCTAAACACGTTAATGTAAATAATGACATTATTCTCAAAATATTACGAATTTAATCCCGTATTGCTACGAATATTGTGATTTTTACTTTATTCTCATAGTGTAAACTTTATTCGCGAAATATTACTACTTTGTCACAAAATTTTGCATTATAATGACTTTAATCTCAAGAGGTTTTCCATTTTAATTTTTATCTTTGCACAGGCATCTTTAAAGTTGAACAAAAAAAGTTATGCGCAGATGGCAGGACAACACCAGCGCAATTAAGTATTTACAAAGCACATAAAAATACTTCGCAGCTTTACACTAAATTTATACATATTCATTTAAAATGTAAATATTATTATATATAAAATATTATTATATATGTATTAAAGTATTAATATATATACACTATATTGCCAAAAGTATTCGCTCACCCATCCAAATAATCAGAATCAGGTGTTCCAATCACTTCCATGGCCACAGGTGTATAAAATCAAGCACCTAGGCATGCAGACTGTTTTTACAAACATTTGTGAAAGAATGGGTCGCTCTCAGGAGCTCAGTGAATTCCAGCGTGGAACTGTGATAGGATGCCACCTGTGCAACAAATCCAGTCGTGAAATTTCCTCACTCCTAAATATTCCACAGTCAACTGTCAGCTGTATTATAAGAACGTGGAAGTGTTTGGGAACGACAGCAACTCAGCCACGAAGTGGTAGGCCACGTAAACTGACGGAGCGGGGTCAGCGGATGCTGAGGCGCATAGTGTGAAGAGGTCACCAACTTTCTGCAGAGTCAATCGCTACAGACCTCCAAACTTCATGTGGCCTTCAGATTAGCTCAAGAACAGTGTGCAGAGAGCTTCATGGAATGGGTTTCCATGGCCGAGCAGCTGCATCCAAGCCATACATCACCAAGTGCAATGCAAAGCATCGGATGCAGTGGTGTAAAGCACGCCGCCACTGGACTCTAGAGCAGTGGAGACGCGTTCTCTGGAGTGACGAATCGCGCTTCTCCATCTGGCAATCTGATGGACGAGTCTGGGTTTGGCGGTTGCCAGGAGAACGGTACTTGTCTGACTGCATTGTGCCAAGTGTAAAGTTTGGTGGAGGGGGGATTATGGTGTGGGGTTGTTTTTCAGGAGCTGGGCTTGGCCCCTTAGTTCCAGTGAAAGGAACTCTGAATGCTTCAGCATACCAAGACATTTTGGACAATTCCATGCTCCCAACTTTGTGGGAACAGTTTGGAGCTGGCCCCTTCCTCTTCCAACATGACTGTGCACCAGTGACCAAAGCAAGGTCCATAAAGACATGGATGACAGAGTCTGGTGTGGATGAACTTGACTGGCCTGCACAGAGTCCTGACCTCAACCCGATAGAACACCTTTGGGATGAATTAGAGCGGAGACTGAGAGCCAGGCCTTCTCGTCCAACATCAGTGTGTGACCTCACAAATGCGCTTCTGGAAGAATGGTCAAAAATTCCCATAAACACACTCCTAAACCTTGTGGACAGCCTTCCCAGAAGAGTTGAAGCTGTTATAGCTGCAAAGGGTGGACCGACGTCATATTGAACCCTATGGATTAGGAATGGGATGTCACTTAAGTTCATATGCGAGTCAAGGCAGGTGAGTGAATACTTTTGGCAATATAGTGTGTATATATATATATATATATAAAAACTGTGTCTATTTCTTTCAGAATTTATTGTGGATGTTTTCTCACAATCACTACATTACATGTGCAGTTAACAAATTTATTGAACACTTTTTAATGTAACGTGATAAATTAAAATCGTATTTAACAATAGTATGAAGACTACATAGCAAACTTTGAGTGATTATACTGTATAATGTGCTCTGGCCAGAGTTGTACCATGTGTCACCTGGTGGAAATCCTGTGAAGTACAACACATGCATTTAAATACTACAGCGCCGACTTGCAGAAGCTCGCGGCACACTGTGGGCGGAATCACGGCATGCCACATCTGTAAATACACTACCAGTCAAAGTTTGGACACACCTTTTAATTAACAGCACCTCAGATTAGAGGCGTTATGAAGGCTTTACAGAGCATCAGTAGCAGACATATCTCAATATCAACTGTTCAAAAGAGATTCTTGTGGATTTCGGCCGCCTTCAGCATTGTTTTACAATGTAGAAAGAAATAAACATCAGGAAAGACCATGGGATTAGAAGGTGTGTCCAAACTTTAGACTGGTAGTGTACATTCAATGCTGAAATGAGGCAGCTCCTAAACAGCTGGAAATTCCATAAAAAAAACAGGATTCATGATTCCAGCAGGATCCAGGAATTTTTTTGACTGTTCTGGTACAAACTCACAGAGTTAGGAATACTCTGTATCTGTGGGATTGTCCTCCTAGTACTCTTCTATTTCAGACTCAAGTAAATTAACTAAACCAACAAAATCAACTTATTAAGTTTCACACAGTTTTTCTGTAGTCGTGTTGAAGACATGGCCAGTGTTCCAGATTTAAAAGAATGTGATGAATGATAAGTTTATAACTGTGTCTGTGTAATAGTAGTTAAAATACGGTTCATATTCTTTATGAAAAGAGTCAAACGTCAAAAGACAATTTCTTATTAAATCCAGAGCTGTTTAATTGCAGACTACAGAGAGAGAGAGAGAGAGAGAGAGAAAGAGAGAGAGAGAGAAAGAGAGAGAGAGAGAGAGAGAGAGAGAGAGAGAGCAGTGAGGTGTAAGTGAGATTTGCATGAACAGGACTGAATAGTTTCATTTTTCCCAGAATAGCAATTGGTGGTCCATGCTTCAGTGCTCTGTGAGTGTTTATAGCCCTGTGACTTTAACACTTCATGACTGAGAGCTGCTGCTCAGCAACTTCACCCACAGCAACCATGACTTTGATCAGCGTCTTCATCTGCACACTGGCCCTCTGGACTCAAGGTGAGAGTTTAACATCAACTCACAGCCTCACACACTTCATTTCATACTAATTCTACACCACTTTAGAGCACAGAAACACAATCTATGTTTCTCTTCAGGATCCAGAGGTCAGGTGACTGTGACTCAGACTCCTTCAGTGCAAACTGTTGCTCCAGGAAACACCGTCACCATCAACTGTAGAACCAGTAGCAGTGTGTATAGTGGTAACCGTCTCGCCTGGTACCTGCAGAAACCTGGAGAAGCTCCTAAACTCCTGATCTACTATGCTACTAGCTTACAGTCAGGGACTCCAGCTCGTTTCAAAGGCAGTGGATCTAATACTGACTTCACTCTGACCATCAGTGGAGTCCAGACTGAAGATACAGGAGATTACTACTGTCAGAGTTACCATAGTGGTGGAGTGTTCACACAGTGTTAGAGCGTGGTACAAAAACCTCGGTCAGTGAGAGTACACAGAGAAGCACTGCTGCAGCTGGGAGAGACTGCAGGTGCTGAGGGGGAGGATGTGATACAGCACAATGACACACACTGTGGACCAGAGAAAACACACCACACTAACACACTAATACACACACACACACACACACACTGTGGACCAGAGAAAACACACCACACTAACTCACTAATACACACACACACACACACACACACACACACACACACACACATACACACACACACACACACACACTGTGGACCAGAGAAAACACACTTTAACTGAACATATCTTACTTCTTAACAAACCATTAGATAATAATAAACTCCCTTTAACATTCTTTAATGAGTATAAATCAGAGAATTATTTGAAATCAGTAGAAAAAATGAACATTTTAAAATATATTAATTTATTTCAGTTCTGGACAGATGACCCTGAGTTATACAGCAGTTTGTGTGAAACATCTCAATGATTCTTTATTTGTAACTAGATGACATTAATTAGAAACTCTGTAAGGCACTGGGTTGAATTTCTACATTAATTATTAACACCAGTGATTTGCAGTTTCTTGATTTGATTGAATGTGAAATGGAAAAAATGTTTTTCTGTAGAGATTTCACAAAAACACTGCAACATCAGCAGCACAGTCAACAACCTGAGCACTACAACAACCACACAGAAACTCTGACCAGTCCTGCCTGCTCCTGACCAGTCCCAAACTTCTGCTCAAAGTATCTCCAATCTCACCCACTCCTACATGAAGTTTAACCCTTCATACCCTCTCTTACTGGCTCCTGCAGAATAACTGACCAATTCTGTCCACTTAAGCAGAAACTTTGAGAAACTCCACCACAACAACTCCTGCAAAAATTTTGATCAATCCCACCCTCTCTTGAAGAATGTTTGTCCAATCCCATCTGCTCCTGCAGAATAATTAACCAATTCTGCACACTTCTGCTGAAACTTTGACCAATCCCAGCCATTGCTACAGAAAGTTTGACCAATCACCTCCTGCTCCTGTTCAGAGTTTAAACAATCTCATTCATTTGTTTGAATGAGTGTGATTTGTTCATTCAGGTTCAGGTCGCGGTTGGAAACAGTGCTACACATAACCATTACTAAGTTGCTGCCCAAGTGCGAGATGTAGCCAAGTTCCAGATGTAGCTTGTGACTGTATCTCGAGATTCTTCACAGTGCAATACAATTAATAATTCCTGTTTATGGATTAGACAAACTCTAGTTTTAGTGACTTTCACCAGACAAAATAAAAATAATGGAAAATGTGATGCAGGGAAATTTGTCATAAATTGTTGACATGGAATGACCCAAACTCATTAATCAGCAGATCTAATGAAAACCCAGCTCTTCTGAGATCATTTTCTCTATAACATTCTAACAGATTAATAAAGTAACATATTCCCTCTCCACCTCTCTCCAACACCATGTCCTGCCTTAAATGTTTTTGAATGATTTTTATTGGAACTTTCTCTTCTTCAACACTTTTAATGGTACTTTCTCTTGGGTCTCTCTCAACTCTTGATGTTATTCCTCACTGATAATTCACTTGAGATGTATGTAATCTTGGGAAATGTAGTTACTCAGGCGAAGAGGCAGGTAAATGTATATTGTACATTAAGCAAAATAAAAATAAAATAAGAAGGATAAATTACTAATCTCTTTCTATTGCCAAAACTACCGTCTGTGGCAAACAATATTTGGACATGTTTGTCACTAATGGCAGACGTGTTACCAGAAGATTGATAGAAATACCAGAAGACTGATAGAAGTTCACCACTACTGGCAAACTGTTGTGGCAAACCAGCACTGAACATATTTCCCAGTACTGTAAGTACTGGGAACAGTAAGTAACTTCTCATTATTTCTCACTTTCACATCCTGGTTTTAATGATTCATAAGAAATAAACATGAGGTGTGTCCATATAGGAAATTAATCCACAGTGCGGTGTGATAAAGCGCAAAATGAAGCACAGGAGGCTGTTTTATAGGTTATATACAAAATATAGTACAATAGTGGAGTAAATAAAGTGTAAGGTGGGACATTTAAGCTTAAATGTTATCAGAGTTGATCTTTGGAATATAAAGGGTTAATTTAATCACGTGTTAAGTCTGTGATGTCCCTTTCTGGGTAGTGAGATATGTAAAAAGTTTAAAGTTACCTCAATTTCTATATTTTTTATTGTTAATTTTAAAAGTAATTGCACCAAATCTTTAGTTTTATTTTCCTTATATCATTATATCTAGTTGTTCGTGTCTTTTATTGGGTTTTAGATGAGTTTTTTGGAGTTTTAGGTGTTAATGGGAATGTGTTTAATTTGGTACTGTCTCTTTAAGAATCTCGTGCTGAGGCGATACTCACGCGCTCCCTCGTCAGTCTGTAACTGTAGCTCCTCTCTGACAGGAATGTGTTTTAACGTGTATCTTCTGCCTAAAAACCTTTATCAATAAAATAATCAGGAATTCTACATGAGTATTTTGTACAGTATCATATCACCATAGCAACATTATTGAATTACTGAGTATTTCACTCATAAAGAGTGTTTTACTGAGTGGAGTTCACATGGCTAGTCACCAGTGTTTTGTTAGCTAGCAACATCTTTCAGCTTTCACACAGTGACTAGTTTATTTTCCACATTTCCACTTTTCTTTAGGCTTCCTGTTACTCATGCTGGGATTTATCTCTTTAGCAGCACTGGTATGCTGACTCCCATGAAATTCCACATATACACTGATCAGCCATAATATTATGACCACCTGCCCAATGTTGTGTTCTCCTTTTGCTGCCAAAACAGCCCTGACCCGTCGAGGCATGGACTCCACTAGATCCCTGAAGGTGTGCTGTGGTATCTGGTGTCAAGATGTTAGCATCAGATCCTTTAAGCCCTGTAAGTGGTAAAGTGGGGCAAAAGGGTGTACATGGTCTGCAGCAATGCTTAAGTAGGTGATACATGTCAAAGTAACATCCACATGGATGGTAGGACCCAAGGTTTCCCAGCAGAACATTGTCCATGGCATGACACTGCCTCCGCCGGCTCGCCTTCTTCCCATAGTGCTTCCTGGTGCCATGTGTTCCCCAGGTAAGCGATTCACACGCACCCGGTCATCCACGTGATGTAAAAGAAAATGTGATTCATCAGACCAGGCCACCTTCTTCCATTGCTCCATGGTCCAGTGCTGATGCTCATTGTTGGAGCTTTTGGTGGTGCACAGGAGTCAGCATGAGCGTCCTGACTGGTCTGCAGCTATGCAGCCCCATACACCACAAACTGTGATGCACTGTCTATTCTGACACCTTTTAGAAGAACCAGAATTAACTTCTTTAGCAATTTGAGCAACAGAACCCCTCTCTTGGATCGGATCACACGGGCCAGCCTTTGCTCCCCACGTCCATCAATGAGCCTTGACCACCCATTACTCTGTTGCTGGTTCACCACTGTTCCTTCCTTGGACCACTTTTGATAGATACTGACCACTTTAGACCGGGAACACCCCACAAGAGCTGCAGTTTTGGAGATGCTCTGATCCAGTGGTCTAGCCATCACAATCTGGCCCTTGTGAAACTCGCTCAAATCCTTACGCTTGTCCATTTTTCCTGCTTCTAACATCAACTTTGAGGACAAAACCTTCACTTGCTGCCAAATATATCCCACCACTAACAGGTGCCATGATGAGGAGATCATCAGTCTTATTCACTTCAACTGTCAGTGGTCATAATGTTATGCCTGAGATGGAGATCCCACACATCTAAATAATAACTGGCCCATATCCAAGCTGTCTTCCTGGTCAAAGTTTTCGAATCACTTGTCAGCAATCAATTAAATTCCTTTCTGCTAATTACATCCTGTCTGGTTCTGGTTTCAGAAAACACCACAGCACAGCTACAGCAGCTTTAGAAGTACTAAATGATTCAGTTGAATCTGTTGACAACAAGCAACACGGTGCAGCCCTGTTTTTTATCTATGAGAAGCATCAATACTGTATCTTACCATACTGATACATCGACTCATCAGCATCGGAGTAAACATACTGTTGTTTGGTTTAATAACTCTTAAACAAAACTCAATGTGTACAATCAGAAAGACTCACCTCTCGGTCACTCAGTGTAACTAAAGGTGTGCTTCAGAGGTCGGTCCTAGGACCACTCCTATTCATGCTGTATATTACTGTTTTGAGGCTAAGAAGAGGCTCATTGCTTCCACTCTTATGTCTGTGCAGGACTTTGGTAATGTGATATATATGCATGCATCTTTTTAGTGTTTATATCCCTCAGACACTGTTTACCATGGAGCACTGAGGTTCATAAGAAATATTTAAGCTGTCACTCCTCTTTGTGTGTTGTATGCATGTGTTGGATGGTCTGGCTTGTTCATCTGCAGACTAAAACACTGGCATGTCCTCATTTATACCTCTATCCTGGGTCTGCTTTCTTTCATATCTTCAGACCTACATCTAACCTACATCTTCGATCTCAGGGATTTTTATTACTGTGTTCCATTTCTGCGACTAAACTGGAGAAAAAAGCATTTAAATTTGCTGCTCCTGCTGCCTGGAATCTTCTTCTTCTTCTTTCGGCGTTTTCCTTTAGAAGTGGCCACAACGTATCATCTCTCTCCACCTAGCCCTATCTTCTGCATCCTCAACACTTGCACCCACTAGCTTCATATCCTTATTTATTCCATCCATATACCTCCTCTTTGGACTTCCTCTTTGCCTCCTGCCTGGCAGCTCCATGTCCCACATTCTCCTACCAATATACTCACTCTCCCTCCTCTGAACATGTCCAAACCATCTTAATCTGTCCTCCCTAACTTTGTCCCCCAAACATCCAACATGAGCTGTCCCTCTGATGTACTCGTTCCTAATCCTGTCCAACTGCGTCACTCCCAAAGAGAACCTCAACATCTTCAGCTCTGCTACCTCCAGCTCTGACTCCTGTCTCTTCCTCAGTGACACTGTCTCTAAACCATACAGCATGGCCGGTCTCACCACTGTCTTGTACACCTTCCCCTTGATTCTCGCTGAATTACCCAGAACTCCCGAGCCCTTTTTTCACCCATTCCAACCTGCCTGCACTCGCTTCTTTACCTCTTTCCCACACTCTCCATTACTCTGGACTGTTGACCCCAAGTAATTAAACTCCAGTAACGTCTTCACCTCTTCACCCTGTAATCTTACTGTTCCACTTCCCTCCCTGTCATTCACACACATGTACTCAGTCTTACTACGACTGACTTTCATTCCTCTTCTCTCCAGCGTAAACCTGGAATAATTTGCAAAATGAGCTGAAACTTAAGGAACTGATCTCTTTAGATGCTTTTAAAGTTATTTTAAGTATCTTGGTGACAGAATCACCTGACTGTAATAGTCTTTGGTGATTTAATTCTGTACAGATATTGATCCTCTTCTCGTTATTCATTTTATTATATTGTGAACTGTGCTGCTGCCATGACGCTCTTGCAGCTTTTCCAGGTACAATAAAGGCTAAATCTGCTTGTGATTACCCTGTTTATCCCGGTTAATCCTGGACTGTTTTAACTTTGTTTTAGATTACAATTTTGGACTGTGTTTGTTTGCCTCTCCTTTATGTAATTGTGTGTTCCATTACTTTTGAATGATATTGTGTTTTGGTTATTGTTGTAGTGACTCACGCTGTGAGAGCAGAAAACAGACACACCAGAGATCGTGAACAAAAGTCTGGGTTTTATCTACAAGGTGCAGTACAAAAAGTCTTTTCTTTTTCTGTGAGTTGGGGTGCACTATGAGATTGAGAGATCAGCAGTGAGGCAGCATGATGAGGTGGGTCCCAGGAGGCTCATGGGGTACAGCACGATCGGATGCCTGCTGAATGGCTAGGTGCAAATACCATTCCCTCAGCAGGAAGCCTGCTTCCCGATCGTGCACTCTGGAGTGTAAATCACTCTCAGTGAGAAAAATCAGGTCTCGAACTGCTCAAAATCTGGTGCTCAAACTGCCCTGATTTATGTTGCAGACCACCAAAGGTAGCCTCTTAGTTTCAGGAGGAAGTGTTACAGTACAATAAATACAACTGTCATCTTCAGGCAATATGTGTGCAAGAAAGATAGGAGCCCTCCCGAATGCCATGTGTAGCACACCCAAAAGAAAAGCTTTGGCTACTACAGCCATAAGCCGAGTACCCTCTGCACCTGGGTGGCACAGAGGCATTGGCCTAGCCAGATTTACTTTATTACAAAAAGGATGGAATCCCCCAATCTCTATCTGGGAGGTGAATATGCTCTATGGCCCCTTTCACCTTGAAAGAAGGAGGATGGAAGGTGAACTACATTCTGTAGCCTTTTTCGACAGTACTGTCGACCCACTGTGACACACCTGGCAGAAGCTTCCATGCTGCTAGGTGGTCTGAGAGAGGTGATGGAGAAATCCGGGGAATTTGAAAGAAAGGTTTTGTTCTTTTCTTTTATCTCCATCAGATTACTTCTCCATGGCAACATATGCAGCCATGAAGTGGCAGATGGTATGGGCAAAAGGGCTAAATATGTGGCCCTTTGGTGACCTCATTGGTGAGCCCCTCACTACAAACAAGCTCCTTTATCATGCCAGCCTGGTACCCCTGCCATGTAGGCTTTTCCTATAAGGGCGGACTTGGCCTGACAGGGCTCCAATGGGAGTGCAGACTTTCTCTTCATGTAGGTGATGAAGGGGGGGAATTTCTCGCAAGTGTCTCTTCAACCCTAGGCATTGTCACATACCCGTGTTCATCTAGGGCCACAATGGCTGAATACCAGAGGCCTATTAGGAATTATTCCACCTCGACACCTCAGTGTGAATGTCTGGGGAAAAAATGGGAGACGCCTTCATGGAATGAAGTTAGGTAGTAGTCATCAAGCCCAGAGCAGACAGTGCTAAC
>NC_080728.1:20292500-20322500 GCF_019097595.1 Hemibagrus wyckioides
TTAAGATCATCATCACAAATCAGTCCTCGGAACTGATCCTCAACACAATGACCTTGAGTGTTAACATCTCAAACTTGTATGTTTCAGCATACAATTCAGAGCACACAGGTCTAAAATTGGGCATAGCCCCTGTCCTTCTTGGGAACCAATAATTGCAAGATGTAAAGCCTTAGTCAAGAAATTGTCAAGCTCAGAGTAGACAACACTAACCTTTAATCAGGTCAATCTAAGCTAAGCTTAGCAACAGCATGTGTGATCACCTCCAGGAGCTTTTCAAACACCACAGAATGTGGTGGCAATTCGACTGCAGGTTGCTCCTTGTTGCCCACATTGAGCTCTTCAGAGTGCAATACAACCACACTGTAAAATCCGATTAGTTAAGCTTACTTGAAAAAAGCGTGCAAACCGGTTGCACTTAAAATAATGAGTACAGAAGAATTGGGTATTGTATGTTCTAGTAACTAATGCTTACAAAGTAAAATATACTTATATCCAAGTTACTGTAACTAAGAGAAACTAGTACAAAGTACTTTGCAATTTGCTTAATGTGTACTATTGGGTAAGTATGGAGTACTCAGAAGTACAAGTTCAGTATACTAACTTGCATGATGTAAACTTTACTGTTGTGTGTATTTTCCAAATAACACAATTATGTAAGTTAGGCTAACTGAAGTAAAATTTCCTGTAACTGCGATTTTCTAGTTTTATTTACTTTAAGAGCAGTCAGATTTACTTCATAATAGCATGCAAACTACACTAAAACTACACTTTTAATGCAACAGTAAATAAACGCCTTGTTTTAGCTGCAAATAATAGCATTCAGTAAAACATTACATTTGGTAATAAATGATTAGACATGTAGTGAAGGTATACTTTGTAAGGAATATCTATATCTAAAACATGAAAAAATGCCTGCCAACTCACTATAATTTATACCTATGTAGTGGAGTATAGGTACAAAGTAAAAATACATATTTAACACACAATCACGTTACAGTTAGAACAGGTTTATTTCTCGAAAAGTCCTTCAATTTTCACAGGTTTAAAACATTTGCATCTGTTACAACAGTCAGGAATGTGGCCAATAACAAAAGCAAAAACAAAAACTTTTGTTTCAAAGAAGTGTCATAATTACTTAGCAGAAATAGCAACTGACACTACTCTCATGCACATAATTAATAGCCATAACCATCACTCAGTCAATCAAATGCACTTTCGTGATGCTTTTAACCAAACCATTTGTAACCTTTCACCTGCAGTTGCAAAGTGCTGTGTGTGCAGCAGGATTGCAAGAACAATTATAATTGTTATAAGAACAGTTATAGTGGATTAGTCTGAGCATAAGGCATTTAAAAACCTCTGTGGAACTGCACCACGTGTTTTTTTCCTATTAACACAATAATAGCAAAAACAAAAAAAATAACCATTTCAAAAAAGTGCCATAATGACTTAACAATGGCAACAATAGCAACTGACACTACTACAACTTTTCAACGAACTCTTCAATAATTGCACTAACTCAACAGGAGATTTTTTACAGTTTGGAGTCTTGGGGGAGTTTGTTCTCTCCCAGCCAAAGCATCACTCTCTGGATGAAGTTTAACGTGTTTCTCATGGCCCTTGGGTATTCAAGGTGGAGAGCATAAGACAGGCCAAACAAAAGGCAAAGTACTTGTGGTAGGTTTGTGAGATTTTCCATCACAATACCTCCTTCCAGAATGATGGCAGTTGATAGTGGGTTTAAGTGGAGATGACTTGAAGACACAGGTGCATCTTCACCGACAACAGTCAGCAAGCCAACAGTCACCTGTGCCCAGCCCTCATTGTCGTTTGAATCCTGTGTGACACAAAAACTCCATTACAACAGTGAAATATTATCTATCTGTCCTGCCTACACAGCCTTCAAGTCTTGTTCATTAATTTTTCATTAATTTCACTGCATCAACACATGGGCCATGGATAATTTTACTGTACACAAAAAGATCCCTGCTGCCAATCTTCCACCCCTGTCACCCAGCTGGATTGAACCCAGGACATTCTTGCTGTGAGGGACCCGAACTACCCAATGCACCACTGTGCTCCCTTCTAGTACTGAACTCACAGGGACATATTCCATATTCTTATTTTTCTGTAACTGTGTGAGAACTTACAAAGGCAGTGTTGTAGAAGTTACTCGGATCATCACCAAGTAGTACTGGGAGGCCTCTGAGAACAAGGGTACGTAGTGCTGTCACATCTGGCTTCTAGAGGAAAAACAAATTAAGTTCAGGGTAATACAACATTACAATATGAACACAAAAGTATACATGAAGAGAGTTCCATCTAAATGTATTTTTTGTGGAAATCTCCAAAACTGGTACACAGTTTATCAGGAGCAAAGGACCTAGTGTTTTAACAGTACTGCAAGTTGCCAGTTCTTAAAATACAGTATTTATGCTCGTTCAACAAAAAATAACATTAAGAAACCTTTAGAAGACTTACCCCTGAATCAATCTGCTGCACAATTTCAGCTAATTTTTCTCCAACACTTCCTTTCTTGGACTTGAAGATACTGACAAAGCGTGGTGTGAAGTGGTCCAATGCATCAAAAAGTCATTTTCTAGATTTGTGGTGGCAATCCTGTTGAACTCTGCATATACCTGCAATGCACAGCAAAAAGACACAAAAACATGTGAATAGACTAGGTATTTATTATGGGTGTAAACAAAAAAGCACATAAGTGTCCGTTCTTACTTGTCTCTCGGAAAAAAGGGCAGGCCACCGCTCCTTCAGGGTTTTCACTGGAGGTTCGGTCTCCACAATCTCCCGTCTCCGCAGTGGGAAGGTCTGATCCATCTTTGAAGCAATAACAGTTTCACTGGGGTTCCGTTTTTTCATTTCTTCAACCAGGAGCTTTCTTTCAGCCTCTAGTCCATCTTCATTCTGCCCCTCAGGTAGGTTAGGTAAGTAATTCACCTCATACCTTTTTGGTCTTTTGAGGCCTTTTGTGTGGCAAACTTTATCCCTGTGTTTATTGCAACCTCTGCACATCCAGCTTTTCTCAGTTTAGTGTGATAATTTCCCATTTTGTACATCAAGCTGTTCTTCCAGCCGGAGCACCCATCTGGTGAGCCTGGTTCCCTCAGACAAGGATGTTTTGTTATGAGTGCTACTGCCACAGAATGGCATCGTTCTTCATTTGGATAGGCATCAAATTTGTAGATCTCCTCAGCAAGTTTCTCCAAAATACCATGCTTCATGTCTCTTGGTACATTCAGGTAAGTACGGTCTCGTAAAAACAGAAGATTTGCCTGTCTCAGTCTGAATTCCACATCAACTGGGAAATTTGGAATGTCAAAAAATTCTGGCCATCACTCTTGTCTTGTTGATGAGCTTGGTGTCAACAGAATCTCTGTATCATCTGAGGAGACTGGGGGTGGAGGTAGGTATCAGTGTCAGTGTCACCAAAGCTATGACCTTGACAGTAGCTTTTGTAGGTGGCAAATCTTGTACATCATCAAGGTTGCAGAGGGAATTATCAAAGTCAGGATCTTCGTACATGAGAGAAAAGTCATCCTTGAGCTTGCATTTTTCTTTAACTATTTTGTAAAGTTCTTCTACTGTTTCTGGTTTCCCATCTAGTGAGACTTTATGTATGTTCTGTTCATTTACAAAAATTCTTAGTTTATAGCGTCCCATGGTCCTAGAGAGAGCAAACATAACCTCAGTGCCAATTTCACATGCAATCATTCAGCATAATATATAACGCTTCAGTATCACATACACATTGCCCTTTATTCGATAGGAGGATAAGGGGAAAGGATCATTTAGATCAAGGTTTTTTGTAAATGCTTAAAATTGCGAGTGTCATGCACAACCTTTTTAAAAAAACTGTGCTTCCCTTCAAAACGCATTGTCCACACATCTACAAGTGGGCCGAAGATTTTTATCATTTGAGGGTAGTGTTCAATAAAATGATGTTTTGGACGAAGTTTGTAGGTTGGAAAGGTTTGCTGCAGTAACTCTCTATGTTCTGAGATTTTGCATTCCAGGAAGTGTGAGGACATCACTATCTCTAGTATATCTTTTAGAAGCATACGTATCTCCCATGCCTGGTCTCCCTCTGGGATATTGTGTCCTATCATCAATGGAAGGAGCCTCAGGAGAGACCAGTTTTCATGGCCATTGCCCCCGATAGTTTTCTTGGAGATGTGAGTCTTTGGAATTATTTGTGGTTGGTCAGCTTTATCAGAAAATGTGTAAGGAAACTGTTTAATGGCCTTATTCAGAGAGTCCAAAGAAATATACTGCTTGGTAACCAAATCCTGAAGACACAGTGACAGTTCTGCTGCACAATACCCTCCAAAAAGTCATGCAGGATGTCAGGTGGAAAACCATCGACCACATGAAAGTGTCTCAGATTTTCACTGAATGGACACCCTCTTTTAACACCATGATGTCTGGCCATAGCAGGGTCATGTACAACATCCTGTACATGTCTGTCATGATTCTCTCTTGTCCTTAAATGGAGTAGACCTGATCTGACCTCCTTATCCTGTATCTCATGTTGCTTACACATACAAAACCGACAGAAGTAATCGGCTGCAAAACTCTCCTGGAATCCTGCCACAGAGTGAGCCCCCAAGTTGTCTGCTGCTACATACAACACAGTGCCTTTAACACTTTCTGCTAGTTGTTCAACATAAACACCATGTTCCTCTAGGGTTGCAAGATCCTGAATGAGGGGACGAAGGATTTCTGCATAGCCATGTTCCTTCGCGGTATTAACTTTACACAAAAGTGCAAGTTGTATGGAGTGCAGAGCTGACCGATATTTGGAATCAAGGTTAGCAATCAGCCAATATACTGCGCATAGCTTGTGCTTTTTCTTGGATGTTCCCAATGGATTAGCCACTTCAAAATCATCTATATATAGCCCAAGAGTAATCCTAAACTCTTCTACATTCAAAAGAACATTTTCTTTGACGTGAGAGCCATCTCTGAATGAGAGGTATCCTTCTGATGAAAGAGTCTTTTCGTGCAGCACCTTATCCAAAATATCCTTATTGTTTAACAAAGCTTGCAACATTTTCAGTATGGGAACATACACAAATGAACTACCTCTGCAGAATTCAACTGGCATAACAACTGGAAATTTTTGCTGAAAATAAGATGCTCTCCTGCTAGCTGTTGACAGGGATCCTCCTGTATTGGTGAACTTAAGCAAGACATTACTTTGTGTAACTACACTTACAATATCATTCACTATGGTATCATCCACATCACCACAATGCTGACTGATAATCTTCTGCACTGCACTTTGTATGAGTGGCCTTGAAAGTAAATGGATCTGGTTGATCTGCTGTACAACTTCTTGTACAGCAATTTCAGATATGTGCAGGAGTGTCTGCATTTTTAAAAACAGAGCAGCGAGGTTATGTTCTAGCTGAGTTTCCAAGTCCTGTGTGTCACCCAGAGACTCCTCATATTCACACTCAAAGTCATCCTGTGAAGAAACATTCTCTTCTTCGGTCCCCTCATCAGGTTGTTCAATGTTGTGTACTATTCCTGGTTTAAAATGTGGTGTAGTACTCCTACTGTGAATCCTACTTTTGTGTGCATTAAATGTTGAATATACATTGCTCTGAAAATCACAGCCTTCGTACGGACACACAACTCTTTGCTTAAGTTTTAAATGACTGCGCAAGTGTGTGAAAAACTCTGCTTCAGTGCAGGGCTCCATGTATTCACATAAGTGGCAATGGAATGCAGCTGTGGATTTACTTCTTTGCCTGTCTGATCGAGGATGCTAAACAGATAAATGCACTTTGAGTGCATTAAAAGATTTGAGTGTGCACAAGCAATCACCATGAAGACAGGGTATCGGCGGCTGCCGTGTAAAACCACCATGTTTCAGGCGACAGTGTTTCAACAACTGTCCTCTTTTATCTGTGTAAAAAATGCACTGCTTACAGGTCCACTGCATCTGCAATAGGTTATTTTAAAAGGAAAGTTTTAGTGTAATTTTCCACACACAAAGAAAATGTGCACATGTGCAATAATCCATATTTATTAATTCACAATCCATATTTACTCATCAATCAATGTTGTTATTTTATCATGCCACCCTTCTTTGCTTTTACTTTACTATTATCATATTATTATTACTATTATTACTATTCTATTTTTATCATCAGTATTGTAGCATTATATACCATAAAAAGTATTTATGGTATATAGTGCTACATCTGAAACAAAATAGCTATCTTTTAAAGACAGCTATGCTGTTGGGATGCATGAGAAAAAGAAATAACAGTGTTGCACTGAAACATAAATACACAACTGATTCAGTCATATAACATTAAGGACCTTGCATAAGGATCCGGCTGGATATCACATACGCCCTCTCTGGGATTTGAACCCCGGTCTCTTGTTTCCCGCCGAATTGCAAGTGAAAATTTCGAGGAACCGAGTGTTTCCAGTGTTTCGGGAAGAGTTAACGTTAACCTTCGTTCTCTGGATCTCTCTCGGTTTACATCATACAAACATTCATGTTTTTCCCCCGCTACGTTCAACAAATATCAGCGTAGTGGTCGACAGAAAAAAAGACAGAAAAGGCATTAACACCACGTTAGCCTAGCACTAGCTTAGCGACCGCATTAGCGATGTTAGCTTAGTAATAGTTTAGTACATTTCTAAGACAAAAAGCTCACCAAGACGGTTGGAAGGTCATCTACTCAATATGTTCAGTGGTCGTATCGTCCACTTTTACAGTCACTCCCCACCCCACCCGGTTATGACCGTTTTATTAATTTCTGAGTGGTGTTTCTCTTCTCCCTCTCTCGGAAGAGTACCGGGACAGCCACCAAGACATTTCTCAACTTGTGCAGTGTTTGCTAGCTAAGTTAATATGAAACAAATGATAGCTTGCGTTATAACAGAAGTAGAATGATCAAATTCACACACACTTATTACTTGTTTGATAACTTACCTCACTGTTCTTTACATGAAGAGATCCTCGAATTGCAGTCAAATATGTCGGCACGGTGTCTGGGCGCGAGACTGTCCACTGACTTCTACTGCACATGCGCACATCTGATTGCTTTTAGGATACGTTAGAAAATACTCGCTTCATTCATTTGTTTAAGTCTGCCATTTTGGTGTCTCCTCTGTTTAGTTTTCGAACCTTTTCCTGGCACTACCTTGTAAGTGTTCCTGCTCCATCTGAAGCTTTTCAACCCAGTGGTGTGGTGGAAGATCACACCATTTGAATCACAGGGAATGGTTTGGGTTTTGCTTGGGTCTGTCTAGTCAAAGTGTAATAATCACACTCACTCTGTTCCAGCAACATTATTATTCACTTTTCTAATCTGTGATTGCCCCTTAACTCATTATCAAGCAGAGGATTTACTCTTATTTACCATTATTAACCTTCCTGTTAAAATAATAATAATGTTTTATTTATATAGCACCTTTCTCAAACACAGTGTCATTTAACGATCAGAATTTATGCCAATTACAAGTGGCAATAACTTTGGTCTGAGGATAGACCTTCATTTACTGAATGATGCCTAAAGGATCAAATCACACAACATAATTCTCCCATAGACAGAGACAGCTGCCAATCCATCAGCTCACACACTTACCAGGTCCAGGAGGGTGTGGGGTGTGTTATATGTGCTATAGTTCTTATTCAGTGATGCTAAAGATAAAAAATGTAGCAGACTGCAGATAGTTCCTTTAATGTTTCAGATATCATTGGAAATACATTAAAGAACTTCTGACCTCTGGCATGCACAGCCTTAAAGGGTGACTGTTGTTTGAGTTTGGGGCTGTGGGATGGCCCAGTGGGCAGTGAGTCTTTCATGCTTCTTATGAGTTGGGACATAAGAAGACAGTGATAAATTCTGAATATATCTTGGCATGATCTGCCCTGGTCTGACTGTGATACTATTTATTTATACTAAGACCTAATCTTATGATCGTGATATACTTTGTTTTGTTTTGATGAACATGTGTCAGACATGGACAGTTTCTTCTTCCTTGGAAACTCTTTAAGCCACTTGTGAACACATTAACCACCACGTCTGCTTCTGCTGACGTTTTTTGTTTACCAGTAAATAACACTACACTTACAGCTTTCTTCTCTATAAATCAGCTTCTCTATAAATCAGCTTTCTTCTCTCTAAATCCTCCCTGTTAATCTCAGTAAATTTTGAAGAGTTTTACTATTTAATCACCGTCTCTGAATGGTACTTTGGCAGTCTATTCCCTGAATTCAGCTCAGAGGTGGCGGCAGCAGGGCGTCTCAAGCTTCATCTCTGAGTTAACCTGAAAATTCTTACTGCTAGATAACAGTGACTTAATAAACCTAGTCAACATGGGACTGCACTTCATCCTACAGCATCTGTATAAATCAGGGACTAATGTGAGGCTCCTGTTCAGGGACTTCAGTTCGGCCTTCAGCACCATCGTCCAAACACTCCTCCAGACCAAACTGACCCAGCTCTCTGTTCCTAGCTATATCTGTCAGTTGATCACCAGCTTTCTGACAGATAGGCAACAGCTAGTGAAACTGGGGAAATCCACAACAAACAGCCGTACCATCAGCACTGGTGCCCCCCAGAGTTGCGTCCTCTCTCCACTGCTCTTCTCTCTTTACACCAATGACTGCACCTCTACTGATCCATCTGTCAAGCTCCTGAAATTTACGAACGACACTACAGTCACCGGCCTCATCCAGGATGGTGATGAGCACTGCAAGAACAGTGGAGTCATTCCTGGGCACCACCATCTCTCAGGACCTGAAGTGAGACACTAACATTGACTCCATTGTCAAAAAGGCCCAAAAAAGATTGTACTTTCTTTCAACCTGCCACAGGAGCTGCTAAAACAGTTCTACTCAGCAGTCATTGAGTCTATTCAGTGCAGTTCTATAACTGTCTGGTTTGGCTCAGCTACAAAGTCAGACATTAGAAGACTACAGAGAACAGTTAGGGCAGCTGAAAGGATTATTGGTGCTCCCCTGCCCACCCTTCAAGAACTGTATGCATCCAGAGTGAGGAAAAGAGCTCAGAAAATCACTCTGGACCCCTCACATCCAAGCCATCTCCATTTTGAACTTTTGCCATCTGGCCGGTGCTACAGAGCGCCAAATACTAGGACAGCCAGGCACAAGAACAGTTTCTTCACCCAAGCAATCTACCTCATGAACAGTTAAATGTTCCCCCAATTGTGCAATAAAATATGTGCAATACCAACCCAGTCTCATGCCATTACGTGCAACAGTCACACAATTTAATCTATTGATTCGTACACACTGACACTAATGGCCCATTTTTTTCGTGACAGACAGCATGACTTTCAAACTAATTCACTTCTATGGGAATTGTCTTTCGTACCTGTAACACGTTTGTGAAGGTTTTTTTAAAATAATTGCCCTACCGAGTAAACAGTGCAAGTAACGTTAATGCAACAAAATGCATCAGTGATAAAGAAAAAAAGTTTAAGCTACTCATGCAGCCGGCTATTATTAAACCACCCAACTTACCAGACGTAGTTTGATGGGTTTTCCCCCCTTCTTCTTCTTCTTCTTCTTCTTCTTCTTCTTCTTCTTCTTTAGTCTTCTTCTTTAGTCTTCTTAGTTTACACCAACGTTTATGGAGCATTACCGCCTCCTAAGGTTTTTGTGTTTGTTTTTTTATTTTTTTATTTATACAAACGTGTTACAGGAACGATTCACTCTATCATCAGGTCCACTATTAACCATCCTGTTACAATAATAATAGTATTTTATTTATGTTGCATCTTTCTCAAAATCAGTGTCACTTAATGATCAAATTTTATGCTAATTAGAAGTAGTAATTAATTTTATTGTTCAAGGATAGACCTTCTGTTACTAAAGGATCAAATCACAAAACATAATCCTCCCATAGACAGAGACAGGTACCAGTTCATCATCTCACACTCTTACCAGGACCAGGAAGGTGTGGGGTGTGGGGGGTGTTATATGTGCTATAGTTCTTAGAGAGGCAGATTCAGTGATGCAGGAAATAAAAAATGTAGCAGACTGCAGTTAGAACCTTTAATGTGTTTCATGTGAAGATTGAAGACTAAACTTTCAAACATGATAGAGATAAAATTAGAATAATAGCCTACATATTAATCCTCACTTAAAGAGAGAGCAGTGAGGAGGAAGTGAGATTTACATTAACAGGACTGAAGAGTTTCATTTCTCCCAGAATAGAGCAGAAATTTCACCAGATGTTCAACTTCCTTCAGTCAAACTCACTCACAAACTCACTGAAGCACAACACACAGCACTGAATCTACAGCTAATCCCACTCTCTCATCACACTGATCATCACTATTAACTGGAATAAAAGAACAGACAACGTCCAAAACTCAGCTTTATTTCAGCAAAAACTACAGGAAGAGCAACAGGACAGTGAAGAGAGTAAAGACAGAAATGTCAGCATTGTGTAGAACTGAAACTCTATTTAGGATGGATGATAAGCAGCTCTATGTTAAACTCTAGCTTGGATCCACTAGCCTTCACACTGACTCTTTCTGAACGTGACTGGATGATTGGCGTTGTTATGGGAGACCTTACAGCTGAACTCCTCCCCCTTTTCCCAGAGGTCTTTGCTGAGGGTCAGGGTGCTGCTGCGGCTGTAACGGCCACTCTTCTCTTCTTCCGCACTGGTCAGAACCCCGGTGTTCACCTGGGAGCCGTCCACTGTCCAGCTCACCAGCGCCCCCTGTGGAGAGTAGCCAGACAGCAGGCAGAGCAGCGAGGCCGATCCTTCAGACAGCTGCAGAGGAGACGGAGGGAGCAGAGACACGGAGGGAGCTGTGGGACCGGCTGGAGAAGAAAAAAAGAATTACTGATGTTTAATAAAGTCTGACTTCATGACTGAGTTTCATTGAGTACTTTATTATTTGACCTCAGTTTCAGTGCAGAGACAAAACAAACATGTTCCACACTGTAATTTATCTGGAAAAATCATTTTTCATAACAAGTCTTATTACTTTATACTTCAAACCTTCAGCATATTTAACTGCAGCAAATACAAATGTAGCTGATTACAGAAATATTCATTGTTTAACACAAACACACACAGCAGCTAACATCTGGATTTTACATCAGCACAAAGTCACTATATTTATTAAATGTTTATTATAGAGTAACTGCAGAGTTATTACATGTTGAATATATAGCAAGTGTGTCATTATTACATATTTAACATCAATTATTGTGTATTTGTTGAATGTTCAAGAACATTTCTATGGGATCTGTTCTGATACTGAAATGTATTCCTCAACACAGCATAATAATACACAATAAAATCAATGATGTCATTCTAAACATAAATAATCTAGTTTAAGTTTATTTGTTCATGGAATTAGTAATGAACTAAACTGATTTAGTTTTAAAAAGAAGAAAACACACTTACTGTTCACAATGAGTTTGGAGCCTCCACCAAAAGTGTACCACAGTGATACATTCTAATGAAACCATCGTACAAAAACCTCCATCACACTGCAGTGCACACACACACACACTCACACACACTCACACACACACACACACTCACACACACACTCTCACACATACAAACACACACTTTGCATTGGTGGTCCATGCTTCAGTGCTCTGTGAGTGTTTATAGCCCTGTGACTTTAACACTTCATGACTGAGAGCTGCTGCTCAGCAACTTCACCCACAGCAACCATGACTTTGATCAGCGTCTTCATCTGCACACTGGCCCTCTGGACTCAAGGTGAGAGTTTAACATCAACTCACAGCCTCACACACTTCATTTCATACTAATTCTACACCACTTTAGAGCACAGAAACACAATCTATGTTTCTCTTCAGGATCCAGAGGTCAGGTGACTGTGACTCAGACTCCTTCAGTGCAAACTGTTGCTCCAGGAAACACCGTCACCATCAACTGTAGAACCAGTATCAGCGTGTATAGTGGTACCAACCTCGCCTGGTACCTGCAGAAACCTGGAGAAGCTCCTAAACTCCTGATCTACAGAGCTAAAAAATTATACTCAGGGACTCCAGCTCGTTTTAAAGGCAGTGGATCTGATACTGACTTCACTCTGACCATCAGTGGAGTCCAGCCTGAAGATACAGGAGATTACTACTGTCAGAGTGACCACTGGATCAGTAGCTCTGTGTTCACACAGTGTTAGAGCATGGTACAAAAACCTCGGTCAGTGAGAGTACACAGAGAAGCACTGCTGCAGCTGGGAGAGACTGCAGGTGCTGAGGGGGAGGATGTGATACAGCACAATGACACACACTGTGGACCAGAGAAAACACACCACACTAACACACTAATACACACACACACAAACACACACACACACACACACACACACTGTGGACCAGAGAAAACACACCACACTAACTCACTAATACACACACACACATACACACACACACACACACACACACACACACACACTGTGGACCAGAGAAAACACACCACACTAACACACTAATACACACACACACACACACACACACATACACACACACACTGTGGACCAGAGAAAACACACCACACTAACTCACTAATACACACACACACATACACACACACACACACACACACACACACTGTGGACCAGAGAAAACACACCACACTAACACACTAATACACACACACACACACACACACACACACACTGTGGACCAGAGAAAACACACCACACTAACTCACTAATACACACAACTTTAATATTTATTAAATAAATCCACTGTCATATAAACACCAGAGACGAACAGACAGTGGAGGATCAAACCCCAGAAGGGGTGTGTTTATTGAGGTAGAATACGGGTAGAGATAGGAGTGTGGAGGATACTCAGCTGTAAGAATGGAGAACTGGAAATCAGAGCTGAGGGGAGATGAAGACGTACGGAGGTAAGTGGAGTCTGGGAGAGCAGCAATCTGACTGATATGCGGAGAAGGGAATGATAGCAGTGGAGGTGAATAGGTATAGGCAAAGTAGCTCGGAGGCTAAAGCTAACATAAGGCACCGTAGCCGAGAGTCGGTGCCAAAAACGAGACCAAACGGGGATGAACTGAAGGAAGTGTTCTTAAATAGGGGAGTGGAGGTGATTAACTAATGTGGTGCAGGTGATCTAAATCAATACTCGGGAGAATGAGTGCGCTGGCGAGGTGTCGGGTCCGGCGTGCCTGTGACATCCACATTATAGAGCTGAGACTCACAATTAACTGAACATGTCTTAATTATTAACAAACACTGAAAAAAATGATTCATTGAATTTACACAATTTTTTTAAGTTAAGTGGTTGCAATCAATTTATTTTAGCTACATTTAAATAAATACATTTAGTTCACTGACTTTATTAAACTAAATTTATTTATTCACAAGTAGCTAAAATAAATTGATTGCAACCACTTAACTTAAAAAAATTGAGTAAATTCAATGAATCATTTTTTTCAGTGAACCAATAGATAAAGATGAAGTTCCTTTAAACATTCTTTAACAAGTTTAAACCAGAGAATTACATAAAATAATGACAAAATGAACAGGGTTTTTAAAATATATTAATTCATCTAAAATCTATACAGATGACCCTGAGTTATACAGCAGTTTGTGTGAAACATCTCAATGATTCTTTATTTGTAACTAGATGACATTAATTAGAAACTCTGTAAGGCACTGGGTTGAATTTCTACATTAATTATTAACACCAGTGATTTGCAGTTTCTTGATTTGATTGAATGTGAAATGGAAAAAATGTTTTTCTGTAGAGATTTCACAAAAACACTGCAACATCAGCAGCACAGTCAACAACCTGAGCACTACAACAACCACACAGAAACTCTGACCAGTCCTGCCTGCTCCTGACCAGTCCCAAACTTCTGCTCAAAGTATCTCCAATCTCACCCACTCCTACATGAAGTTTAACCCTTCCCACCCACTCTTGCAAAAAGTTGACCAATCTTACTGGCTCCTGCAGAATAACTGACCAATTCTGTCCACTTAAGCAGAAACTTTGAGAAACTCCACCACAACAACTCCTGCAAAAACTTTGATCAATCCCATTCTCTCTTGAAGAATGTTTGTCCAATCCCATCTGCTCCTGCAGAATAATTAACCAATTCTGCCCACTTCTGCTGAAACTTTGACCAATCCCAGCCATTGCTACAGAAAGTTTGACCAATCACCTCCTGCTCCTGTTCAGAGTTTAAACAATCTCACCTGCTTCTGCAGAAAGTTTGACCAATTCCACCTGAGGACTGAGACCAAGCAAGCTCAGAAAACTCGGGGTCTCAGTATGAGAGCTGACTTCACTTCACCAAACTCTCATAAACTGGGTTAACTGGTATCATGATGTGGGTTTACATCTCGTTAAGGTGATCCAGACTTTCCTCATCAAGTCCTGTTCACATTCACTGTAAAAAGATCAGATCTCACACTGCTTCAGATGCTTGTTGGAAAAGCTGGAGATGGATCGTGTTAAAGCTTTATATTTTACTGCAGAAGAACAAGAATATGAGGTATACAATAACCACAAAAAGCAATACTGTCACTGCTGCAGGGTGTGGGGCAAAAAAGAACTGACTGTGTAAATGAGTGAGGGCATTTTATTTAATTTCACATCACACTTGATGTAAAAGTAATTGCAACTGAAATAATTAGCAGTACATTTTTATTCAATATTCATTCTTTCTAAGTGTATAGAGTGTACTTTAGAGAGAATATCTCCTTGGATTCACGCAGTGAAAGTCTAAAAACTCAGGAAATCTATTGTATAACATCTCACCATTAACTGTTTAAGACTGATTTATCTATTGTGTATCAGAGATGTTATAGAGAGGCTTTTGAAGAAAAAAGTTTAGGTAGACTCTCCATTTTGAGGTTTCTCAGGTACCGAACTATAAAACTTAATTTATTTGACTTATATGTTACTACAGGTGTTCTTTCCATCCAAATATAACTGTTTGCGGTTTGTTTTGGAAAAACCATCTGTCTCACAGCCCTGCCCTCTGATTGGTCCACGTGACAGGATGCAGCAAATCAGGGAGTTTCTCCTTCCTAATCATGCTTCTACTGTGCAGCACTGTCATGTCACCTTCCTCGTCTGGGTCTACACTTTACAGCCTTAAACTATTGAAGTGTGTCTTGAGAATCCCAAAGATCATTTCTATCCTGAATCTAGTATTTTCCTGATCTGCTGAAATCACCCCTGAGGTCCAGCAGTGGCAGTGGAAATGGAGTCATCAGGAGCTTCCTGCAGGTGAACCCTCTCAGGTGTCTCCAGGGAACCCAATGAAACTGATCTACAATGTAGAATGAACAGAAATATTTGAAGAAAACTGTGTTTAAATCAAAACCATATGGATACAGATAGAGAGTCAGCGTTCATTCCAAGCTCTACATGGTGATATAGTGTACACTCCCTGAGAATACGAGTCATGAACTGACCCAGGACATTGACCTTAATGCTGGTAGTCAGAGACTGAACACAGGTTTGTGTGAACAGGAAAAAAGGCATTACTGAGTTTTATATTCATGTTCTATTAAAGCCCTGTAACTATTATATATTTTATGAAATGATATCCTAATCATAATAGACTACAGATACTTTATATACATACAAAACATTAATAATAATCAGTTATAATAATCCCTCTTCCCATTTGAAGAACTGATGCTTTTTTGTCCTCTGAATATTTTCCCACAGTAGCTTATGTTAGAAAAGTGTCTACATTTACACGAGTCCTTCACCACCAGGGTGCAGTGTGACACCATAAATACATTCAATACTGAAATGAGGCAGCTCCTAAACAGCTGGAAATTCCATTAAAAAAAAAAAACAGGATTCATGATTCCAGCAGGATCCAGGAATTGTTTTGACTGTTCTGGTACAAACTCACAAAGTTAGGAATACTCTGTATCTGTGGGATTGTCCTCCTAGTACTCTTCTATCTCAGACTCAAGTAAATTAACTAATTCAACAAAATCAACTTATTAAGTTTCACACAGTTTTTCTGTAGTCGTGTTGAAGACATGGCCAGATTTAAAAGAATGTGATGAATGATAAGTTTATAACTGTGTCTGTGTAATAGTAGTTAAAATACGGTTCATATTCTTTATGAAAAGAGTCAACCGTCAAAAGACAATTTCTTATTAAATCCAGAGCTGTTTAATTGCAGACTACAGAGAGAGAGAGAGAGAGAGAGAGAGAGAGAGAGAGAGAGAGCAGTGAGGTGTAAGTGAGATTTGCATGAACAGGACTGAATAGTTTCATTTTTCCCAAAATAGCAATTGGTGGTCCATGCTTCAGTGCTCTGTGAGTGTTTATAGCCCTGTGACTTTAACACTTCATGACTGAGAGCTGCTGCTCAGCAACTTCACCCACAGCAACCATGACTTTGATCAGCGTCTTCATCTGCACACTGGCCCTCTGGACTCAAGGTGAGAGTTTAACATCAACTCACAGCCTCACACACTTCATTTCATACTAATTCTACACCACTTTAGAGCACAGAAACACAATCTATGTTTCTCTTCAGGATCCAGAGGTCAGGTGACTGTGACTCAGACTCCTTCAGTGCAAACTGTTGCTCCAGGAAACACCGTCACCATCAACTGTAGAACCAGTAGCAGAGTGTATAATGGTAACCGTCTCGCCTGGTACCTGCAGAAACCTGGAGAAGCTCCTAAACTCCTGATCTACTATGCTACTAGCTTACGGTCAGGGACTCCAGCTCGTTTCAAAGGCAGTGGATCTAATACTGACTTCACTCTGACCATCAGTGGAGTCCAGACTGAAGATACAGGAGATTACTACTGTCAGAGTGCACATGAGATCAGTAGTAGCTATGTGTTCACACAGTGTTAGAGCGTGGTACAAAAACCTCGGTCAGTGAGAGTACACAGAGAAGCACTGCTGCAGCTGGGAGAGACTGCAGGTGCTGAGGGGGAGGATGTGATACAGCACAATGACACACACTGTGGACCAGAGAAAACACACCACACTAACTCACTAATACACACACACACACACACACACACACATACACACACACACACACACACTGTGGACCAGAGAAAACACACCACACTAACACACTAATACACACACACACACACACACACATACACACACACACACACACACACACACACATACACACACACACACACACACTGTGGACCAGAGAAAACACACCACACTAACACACTAATACACACACACACACACACACACATACACACACACACACACACACACACACACATACACACACACACACACACACTGTGGACCAGAGAAAACACACCACACTAACACACTAATACACACACACACACACACACACATACACACACACACACACACACACACACACACATACACACACACACACACACACATACACACACACACACACACACACATACACACACATACATACACACACACACACATACACACACACACACTGTGGACCAGAGAAAACACACCACACTAACACACTAATACACACACACACACACACACACTGTGGACCAGAGAAAACACACCACACTAACACACTAATACACACACACACACACACACACACACTGTGGACCAGAGAAAACACACCACACTAACACCCTAATACTGACACACACACACACACACACACATACACACACACACACATACACACACACACACTGTGGACCAGAGAAAACACACTTTAACTGAACATATCTTACTTATTAACAAACAATTAGATAATAATAAACTCCCTTTAACATTCTTTAATGAGTATAAACCAGATAATTATTTGAAATCAGTAGAAAAAATAAACATTTTAAAATATATTAATTTATTTCAGTTCTGGACAGATGACCCTGAGTTATACAGCAGTTTGTGTGAAACATCTCAATGATTCTTTATTTGTAACTAGATGACATTAATTAGAAACTCTGTAAGGCACTGGGTTGAATTTCTACATTAATTATTAACACCAGTGATTTGCAGTTTCTTGATTTGATTGAATGTGAAATGGAAAAAATGTTTTTCTGTAGAGATTTCACAAAAACACTGCAACATCAGCAGCACAGTCAACAACCTGAGCACAACAACAACCACACAGAAACTCTGACCAGTCCTGCCTGCTCCTGACCAGTCCCAAACTTCTGCTCAAAGTATCTCCAATCTCACCCACTCCTACATGAAGTTTAACCCTTCATACCCTCTCTTACTGGCTCCTGCAGAATAACTGACCAATTCTGTCCACTGAAGCAGAAAATTTGAGAAACTCCACCACACCAACTCCTGCAAAACCTTTGATCAATCCCATTCTCTCTCTCATTCTTACAGAAACTTTGACCAATCACCTCCTGCTCCTGTTCAGAGTTTAAACAATCTCACCTGCAGAAAGTTTGACTAATCCCACCTGAGGACTGAGACCAAGGAAGCTCAGAAAACTCGGGGTCTCAGTATGAGAGCTGACTTCACTTCACCAAACTCTCATAAACTGGGTTAACTGGTATCATGATGTGGGTTTACATCTCGTTAAGGTGATCCAGACTTTCCTCATCAAGTCCTGTTCACATTCACTGTAAAAAGATCAGATCTCACACTGCTTCAGATGCTTGTTGGAAAAGCTGGAGATGGATCGTGTTAAAGCTTTATATTTTACTGCAGAAGAACAAGAATATGAGGTATACAATAACCACAAAAAGCAATACTGTCACTGCTGCAGGGTGTGGGGCAAAAAAGAACTGATTTGAAATGAAATGAATTTTACATGATACTTGATGTAAAAGTAAATGCAATTAAAATAATTAGCAGTCATTTTTTATTCATTATTCATTAGTCATTTTAAAGGGCATAAGCACAGATTCTACCTCTGTAGCTACGTCTCTTTCCAAAAGGTCTCTCTTTTTGCAATAAACTGCTGTCTATTAATCAGATTTAGATCTAAATTTAATCTGTCTGTGTATTCAGAATATATTAGGAGACATTTTAGGAGACAACAGTTATGTTATATGGATAATTTCACCCTTGTCCTCTTATTTGTAAATAACTATTGGAAACTATTGTAGGCTACTTAAAATGAAACTTTAAATAAACTAAAAGAAGCGGCCTAATAATAATAATAATAATAATAATAATAATAATATTGGTAGTGCACAGACACAGACCTAGCACAGAATCGACAGTGAATTACGATGAGATTGCGTTATCATTTCCACTAAATATGTGACGGGTTATAGTTATCAGGTAAATATTATTGAAATGTGGTAAAAGGACTAAATGTGAATCCAGTGTTTCTGTTCTGTATTCAAGATTTAATGCTCTGGCAAGGTGCCTATGTGAAGATAGACTCCCTTTAAGATCATCATCACAAATCAGTCCTCGGAACTGATCCTCAACACAATGACCTTGAGTGTTAACATCTCAAACTTGTATGTTTCAGCATACAATTCAGAGCACACAGGTCTAAAATTGGGCATAGCCCCTGTCCTTCTTGGGAACCAATAATTGCAAGATGTAAAGCCTTAGTCAAGAAATTGTCAAGCTCAGAGTAGACAACACTAACCTTTAATCAGGTCAATCTAAGCTAAGCTTAGCAACAGCATGTGTGATCACCTCCAGGAGCTTTTCAAACACCACAGAATGTGGTGGCAATTCGACTGCAGGTCGCTCCTTGTTGCCCACATTGAGCTCTTCAGAGTGCAATACAACCACACTGTAAAATCCGATTAGTTAAGCTTACTTGAAAAAAGCGTGCAAACCGGTTGCACTTAAAATAATGAGTACAGAAGAATTGGGTATTGTATGTTCTAGTAACTAATGCTTACAAAGTAAAATATACTTATATCCAAGTTACTGTAACTAAGAGAAACTAGTACAAAGTACTTTGCAATTTGCTTAATGTGTACTATTGGGTAAGTATGGAGTACTCAGAAGTACAAGTTCAGTATACTAACTTGCATGATGTAAACTTTACTGTTGTGTGTATTCCAAATAACACAATTATGTAAGTTAGGCTAACTGAAGTAAAATTTCCTGTAACTGCGATTTTCTAGTTTTATTTACTTTAAGAGCAGTCAGATTTACTTCATAATAGCATGCAAACTACACTAAAACTACACTTTTAATGCAACAGTAAATAAACGCCTTGTTTTAGCTGCAAATAATAGCATTCAGTAAAACATTACATTTGGTAATAAATGATTAGACATGTAGTGAAGGTATACTTTGTAAGGAATATCTATATCTAAAACATGAAAAAATGCCTGCCAACTCACTATAATTTATACCTATGTAGTGGAGTATAGGTACAAAGTAAAAATACATATTTAACACACAATCACGTTACAGTTAGAACAGGTTTATTTCTCGAAAAGTCCTTCAATTTTCACAGGTTTAAAACATTTGCATCTGTTACAACAGTCAGGAATGTGGCCAATAACAAAAGCAAAAACAAAAACTTTTGTTTCAAAGAAGTGTCATAATTACTTAGCAGAAATAGCAACTGACACTACTCTCATGCACATAATTAATAGCCATAACCATCACTCAGTCAATCAAATGCACTTTCGTGATGCTTTTAACCAAACCATTTGTAACCTTTCACCTGCAGTTGCAAAGTGCTGTGTGTGCAGCAGGATTGCAAGAACAATTATAATTGTTATAAGAACAGTTATAGTGGATTAGTCTGAGCATAAGGCATTTAAAAACCTCTGTGGAACTGCACCGCGTGTTTTTTTCCTATTAACACAATAATAGCAAAAACAAAAAAAATAACCATTTCAAAAAAGTGCCATAATGACTTAACAATGGCAACAATAGCAACTGACACTACTACAACTTTTCAACGAACTCTTCAATAATTGCACTAACTCAACAGGAGATTTTTTACAGTTTGGAGTCTTGGGGGAGTTTGTTCTCTCCCAGCCAAAGCATCACTCTCTGGATGAAGTTTAACGTGTTTCTCATGGCCCTTGGGTATTCAAGGTGGAGAGCATAAGACAGGCCAAACAAAAGGCAAAGTACTTGTGGTAGGTTTGTGAGATTTTCCATCACAATACCTCCTTCCAGAATGATGGCAGTTGATAGTGGGTTTAAGTGGAGATGACTTGAAGACACAGGTGCATCTTCACCGACAACAGTCAGCAAGCCAACAGTCACCTGTGCCCAGCCCTCATTGTCGTTTGAATCCTGTGTGACACAAAAACTCCATTACAACAGTGAAATATTATCTATCTGTCCTGCCTACACAGCCTTCAAGTCTTGTTCATTAATTTTTCATTAATTTCACTGCATCAACACATGGGCCATGGATAATTTTACTGTACACAAAAAGATCCCTGCTGCCAATCTTCCACCCCTGTCACCCAGCTGGATTGAACCCAGGACATTCTTGCTGTGAGGGACCCGAACTACCCAATGCACCACTGTGCTCCCTTCTAGTACTGAACTCACAGGGACATATTCCATATTCTTATTTTTCTGTAACTGTGTGAGAACTTACAAAGGCAGTGTTGTAGAAGTTACTCGGATCATCACCAAGTAGTACTGGGAGGCCTCTGAGAACAAGGGTACGTAGTGCTGTCACATCTGGCTTCTAGAGGAAAGAACAAATTAAGTTCAGGATAATACAACATTACAATATGAACACAAAAGTATACATGAAGAGAGTTCCATCTAAATGTATTTTTTGTGGAAATCTCCAAAACTGGTACACAGATTATCAGGAGCAAAGGACCTAGTGTTTTAACAGTACTGCAAGTTGTCAGTTCTTAAAATACAGTATTTATGCTCGTTCAACAAAAAATAACATTAAGAAACCTTTAGAAGACTTACCCCTGAATCAATCTGCTGCACAATTTCAGCTAATTTTTCTCCAACACTTCCTTTCTTGGACTTGAAGATACTGACAAAGCGTGGTGTGAAGTGGTCCAATGCATCAAAAAAGTCATTTTCTAGATTTGTGGTGGCAATCCTGTTGAACTCTGCATATACCGGCAATGCACAGCAAAAAGACACAAAAACATGTGAATAGACTAGGTATTTATTATGGGTGTAAACAAAAAAGCACATAAGTGTCCGTTCTTACTTGTCTCTCGGAAAAAAGGGCAGGCCACCGCTCCTTCAGGGTTTTCACTGGAGGTTCGGTCTCCACAATCTCCCGTCTCCGCAGTGGGAAGGTCTGATCCATCTTTGAAGCAATAACAGTTTCACTGGGGTTCCGTTTTTTCATTTCTTCAACCAGGAGCTTTCTTTCAGCCTCTAGTCCATCTTCATTCTGCCCCTCAGGTAGGTTAGGTAAGTAATTCACCTCATACCTTTTTGGTCTTTTGAGGCCTTTTGATGCCATTTGTGTGGCGCACTTTATCCCTGTGTTTATTGCAACCTCTGCACATCCAGCTTTTCTCAGTTTAGTGTGATAATTTCCCATTTTGTACATCAAGCTGTTCTTCCAGCCAGAGCACCCATCTGGTGAGCCTGGTTCCCTCAGACAAGGATGTTTTGTTATGAGTGCTACTGCCACAGAATGGCATCGTTCTTCATTTGGATAGGCATCAAATTTGTAGATCTCCTCAGCAAGTTTCTCCAAAATACCATGCTTCATGTCTCTTGGTACATTCAGGTAAGTACGGTCTCGTAAAAACAGAAGATTTGCCTGTCTCAGTCTGAATTCCACATCAACTGGGAAATTTGGAATGTCAAAAAATTCTGGCCATCGCTCTTGTCTTGTTGATGAGCTTGGTGTCAACAGAATCTCTGTATCATCTGAGGAGACTGGGGGTGGAGGTAGGTATCAGTGTCAGTGTCACCAAAGCTATGACCTTGACAGTAGCTTTTGTAGGTGGCAAATCTTGTACATCATCAAGGTTACAGAGGGAATTATCAAAGTCAGGATCTTCGTACATGAGAGAAAAGTCATCCTTGAGCTTGCATTTTTCTTTAACTATTTTGTAAAGTTCTTCTACTGTTTCTGGTTTCCCATCTAGTGAGACTTTATGTATGTTCTGTTCATTTACAAAAATTCTTAGTTTATAGCGTCCCATGGTCCTAGAGAGAGCAAACATAACCTCAGTGCCAATTTCACATGCAATCATTCAGCATAATATATAACGCTTCAGTATCACATACACATTGCCCTTTATTCGATAGGAGGATAAGGGGAAAGGATCATTTAGATCAAGGTTTTTTGTAAATTCTTAAAATTGCGAGTGTCATGCACAACCTTTTTAAAAAAAACTGTGCTTCCCTTCAAAACGCATTGTCCACACATCTACGAGTGGGCCGAAGATTTTATCATTTGAGGGTAGTGTTCAATAAAATGATGTTTTGGACGAAGTTTGTAGGTTGGAAAGGTTTGCTGCAGTAACTCTCTATGTTCTGAGATTTTGCATTCCAGGAAGTGTGAGGACATCACTATCTCTAGTATATCTTTTAGAAGCATACGTATCTCCCATGCCTGGTCTCCCTCTGGGATATTGTGTCCTATCATCAATGGAAGGAGCCTCAGGAGAGACCAGTTTTCATGGCCATTGCCCCCGATAGTTTTCTTGGAGATGTGAGTCTTTGGAATTATTTGTGGTTGGTCAGCTTTATCAGAAAATGTGTAAGGAAACTGTTTAATGGCCTTATTCAGAGAGTCCAAAGAAATATACTGCTTGGTAACCAAATCCTGAAGACACAGTGACAGTTCTGCTGCACAATACCCTCCAAAAAGTCATGCAGGATGTCAGGTGGAAAACCATCGACCACATGAAAGTGTCTCAGATTTTCACTGAATGGACACCCTCTTTTAACACCATGATGTCTGGCCATAGCAGGGTCATGTACAACATCCTGTACATGTCTGTCATGATTCTCTCTTGTCCTTAAATGGAGTAGACCTGATCTGACCTCCTTATCCTGTATCTCATGTTGCTTACACATACAAAACCGACAGAAGTAATCGGCTGCAAAACTCTCCTGGAATCCTGCCACAGAGTGAGCCCCCAAGTTGTCTGCTGCTACATACAACACAGTGCCTTTAACACTTTCTGCTAGTTGTTCAACATAAACACCATGTTCCTCTAGGATTGCAAGATCCTGAATGAGGGGACGAAGGATTTCTGCATAGCCATGTTCCTTCGCGGTATTAACTTTACACAAAAGTGCAAGTTGTATGGAGTGCAGAGCTGACCGATATTTGGAATCAAGGTTAGCAATCACCCAATATACTGCGCATAGCTTGTGCTTTTTCTTGGATGTCCCCAATGGATTAGCCACTTCAAAATCATCTATATATAGCCCAAGAGTAATCCTAAACTCTTCTACATTCAAAAGAACATTTTCTTTGACGTGAGAGCCATCTCTGAATGAGAGGTATCCTTCTGATGAAAGAGTCTTTTCGTGCAGCACCTTATCCAAAATATCCTTATTGTTTAACAAAGCTTGCAACATTTTCAGTATGGGAACATACACAAATGAACTACCTCTGCAGAATTCAACTGGCATAACAACTGGAAATTTTTGCTGAAAATAAGATGCTCTCCTGCTAGCTGTTGACAGGGATCCTCCTGTATTGGTGAACTTAAGCAAGACATTACTTTGTGTAACTACACTTACAATATCATTCACTATGGTATCATCCACATCACCACAATGCTGACTGATAATCTTCTGCACTGCACTTTGTATGAGTGGCCTTGAAAGTAAATGGATCTGGTTGATCTGCTGTACAACTTCTTGTACAGCAATTTCAGATATGTGCAGGACTGTCTGCATTTTTAAAAACAGAGCAGCGAGGTTATGTTCTAGCTGAGTTTCCAAGTCCTGTGTGTCACCCAGAGACTCCTCATATTCACACTCAAAGTCATCCTGTGAAGAAACATTCTCTTCTTCGGTCCCCTCATCTGGTTGTTCAATGTTGTGTACTATTCCTGGTTTAAAATGTGGTGTAGTACTCCTACTGTGAATCCTACTTTTGTGTGCATTAAATGTTGAATATACATTGCTCTGAAAATCACAGCCTTCGTACGGACACACAACTCTTTGCTTAAGTTTTAAATGACTGCGCAAGTGTGTGAAAAACTCTGCTTCAGTGCAGGGCTCCATGTATTCACATAAGTGGCAATGGAATGCAGCTGTGGATTTACTTCTTTGCCTGTCTGATCGAGGATGCTAAACAGATAAATGCACTTTGAGTGCATTAAAAGATTTGAGTGTGCACAAGCAATCACCATGAAGACAGGGTATCGGCGGCTGCCGTGTAAAACCACCATGTTTCAGGCGACAGTGTTTCAACAACTGTCCTCTTTTATCTGTGTAAAAAATGCACTGCTTACAGGTCCACTGCATCTGCAATAGGTTATTTTAAAAGGAAAGTTTTAGTGTAATTTTCCACACACACAGAAAATGTGCACATGTGCAATAATCCATACTTATTAATTCACAATCCATATTTACTCATCAATCAATGTTGTTATTTTATCATGCCACTCTTCTTTGCTTTTACTTTACTATTATCATATTATTATTACTATTATTACTATTCTATTTTTATCATCAGTATTGTAGCATTATATACCATAAAAAGTATTTATGGTATATAGTGCTACATCTGAAACAAAATAGCTATCTTTTAAAGACAGCTATGCTGTTGGGATGCATGAGAAAAAGAAATAACAGTGTTGCACTGAAACATAAATACACAACTGATTCAGTCATATAACATTAAGGACCTTGCATAAGGATCCGGCTGGATATCACATACGCCCTCTCTGGGATTTGAACCCCGGTCTCTTGTTTCCCGCCGAATTGCAAGTGAAAATTTCGAGGAACCGAGTGTTTCCAGTGTTTCGGGAAGAGTTAACGTTAACCTTCGTTCTCTGGATCTCTCTCTGTTTACATCATACAAACATTCATGTTTTTCCCCCGCTACGTTCAACAAATATCAGCGTAGCGGTCGACAGAAAAAAAGACAGAAAAGGCATTAACACCACGTTAGCCTAGCACTAGCTTAGCGACCACATTAGCGATGTTAGCTTAGTAATAGTTTAGTACATTTCTAAGACAAAAAGCTCACCAAGACGGTTGGAAGGTCATCTACTCAATATGTTCAGTGGTCGTATCGTCCACTTTTACAGTCACTCCCCACCCCACCCGGTTATGACCGTTTTATTAATTTCTGAGTGGTGTTTCTCTTCTCCCTCTCTCGGAAGAGTACCGGGACAGCCACCAAGACATTTCTCAACTTGTGCAGTGTTTGCTAGCTAAGTTAATATGAAACAAATGATAGCTTGCGTTATAACAGAAGTAGAATGATCAAATTCACACACACTTATTATTTGTTTGATAACTTACCTCACTGTTCTTTACATGAAGAGATCCTCGAATTGCAGTCAAATATGTCGGCACGGTGTCTGGGCGCGAGACTGTCCACTGACTTCTACTGCACATGCGCACATCTGATTGCTTTTAGGATACGTTAGAAAATACTCGCTTCATTCATTTGTTTAAGTCTGCCATTTTGGTGTCTCCTCTGTTTAGTTTTCGAACCTTTTCCTGGCACTACCTTGTAAGTGTTCCTGCTCCATCTGAAGCTTTTCAACCCAGTGGTGTGGTGGAAGATCACACCATTTGAATCACAGGGAATGGTTTGGGTTTTGCTTGGGTCTGTCTAGTCAAAGTGTAATAATCACACTCACTCTGTTCCAGCAACATTATTATTCACTTTTCTAATCTGTGATTGCCCCTTAACTCATTATCAAGCAGAGGATTTACTCTTATTTACCATTATTAACCTTCCTGTTAAAATAATAATAATGTTTTATTTATATAGCACCTTTCTCAAACACAGTGTCATTTAACGATCAGAATTTATGCCAATTACAAGTGGCAATAACTTTGGTTTGAGGATAGACCTTCATTTACTGAATGATGCCTAAAGGATCAAATCACACAACATAATTCTCCCATAGACAGAGACAGCTGCCAATCCATCAGCTCACACACTTACCAGGTCCAGGAGGGTGTGGGGTGTGTTATATGTGCTATAGTTCTTATTCAGTGATGCTAAAGATAAAAAATGTAGCAGACTGCAGATAGTTCCTTTAATGTTTCAGATATCATTGGAAATACATTAAAGAACTTCTGACCTCTGGCATGCACAGCCTTAAAGGGTGACTGTTGTTTGAGTTTGGGGCTGTGGGATGGCCCAGTGGGCAGTGAGTCTTTCATGCTTCTTATGAGTTGGGACATAAGAAAACAGTGATAAATTCTGAATATATCTTGGCATGATCTGCCCTGGTCTGACTGTGATACTATTTATTTATACTAAGACCTAATCTTATGATCGTGATATACTTTGTTTTGTTTTGATGAACATGTGCCAGACATGGACAGTTTCTTCTTCCTTGGAAACTCTTTAAGCCACTTGTGAACACATTAACCACCACGTCTGCTTCTGCTGACGTTTTTTGTTTACCAGTAAATAACACTACACTTACAGCTTTCTTCTCTATAAATCAGCTTCTCTATAAATCAGCTTTCTTCTCTCTAAATCCTCCCTGTTAATCTCAGTAAATTTTGAAGAGTTTTACTATTTAATCACCGTCTCTGAATGGTACTTTGGCAGTCTATTCCCTGAATTCAGCTCAGAGGTGGCGGCAGCAGGGCGTCTCAAGCTTCATCTCTGAGTTAACCTGAAAATTCTTACTGCCAGATAACAGTGACTTAATAAACCTAGTCAACATGGGACTGCACTTCATCCTACAGCATCTGTATAAATCAGGGACTAATGTGAGGCTCCTGTTCAGGGACTTCAGTTCGGCCTTCAGCACCATCGTCCAAACACTCCTCCAGACCAAACTGACCCAGCTCTCTGTTCCTAGCTATATCTGTCAGTTGATCACCAGCTTTCTGACAGATAGGCAACAGCTAGTGAAACTGGGGAAATCCACAACAAACAGCCGTACCATCAGCACTGGTGCCCCCCAGAGTTGCGTCCTCTCTCCACCGCTCTTCTCTCTTTACACCAATGACTGCACCTCTACTGATCCATCTGTCAAGCTCCTGAAATTTACGAACGACACTACAGTCATCGGCCTCATCCAGGATGGTGATGAGCACTGCAAGAACAGTGGAGTCATTCCTGGGCACCACCATCTCTCAGGACCTGAAGTGAGACACTAACATTGACTCCATTGTCAAAAAGGCCCAAAAAAGATTGTACTTTCTTTCAACCTGCCACAGGAGCTGCTAAAACAGTTCTACTCAGCAGTCATTGAGTCTATTCAGTGCAGTTCTATAACTGTCTGGTTTGGCTCAGCTACAAAGTCAGACATTAGAAGACTACAGAGAACAGTTAGGGCAGCTGAAAGGATTATTGGTGCTCCCCTGCCCACCCTTCAAGAACTGTATGCATCCAGAGTGAGGAAAAGAGCTCAGAAAATCACTCTGGACCCCTCACATCCAAGCCATCTCCATTTTCAACTTTTGCCATCTGGCCGGTGCTACAGAGCGCCAAATACTAGGACAGCCAGGCACAAGAACAGTTTCTTCACCCAAGCAATCTACCTCATGAACAGTTAAATGTTCCCCCAATTGTGCAATAAAATATGTTCAATACCAACCCAGTCTCATGCCATTACGTGCAACAGTCACGCAATTTAATCTATTGATTCGTACACACTGACACTAATGGCCCATTTTTTTCGTGACAGACAGCATGACTTTCAAACTAATTCACTTCTATGGGAATTGTCTTTCGTACCTGTAACACGTTTGTGAAGGTTTTTTTAAAATAATTGCCCTACCGAGTAAACAGTGCAAGTAACGTTAATGCAACAAAATGCATCAGTGATAAAGAAAAAAAGTTTAAGCTACTCATGCAGCCGGCTATTATTAAACCACCCAACTTACCAGACGTAGTTTGATGGGTTTTCCCCCCTTCTTCTTCTTCTTCTTCTTCTTCTTCTTTAGTCTTCTTAGTTTACACCAACGTTTATGGAGCATTACCGCCTCCTAAGGTTTTTGTGTTTGTTTTTTTATTTTTTTATTTATACAAACGTGTTACAGGAACGATTCACTCTATCATCGGGTCCACTATTAACCATCCTGTTACAATAATAATAGTATTTTATTTATGTTGCATCTTTCTCAAAATCAGTGTCACTTAATGATCAGATTTTATGCTAATTAGAAGTAGTAATTAATTTTATTGTTCAAGGATAGACCTTCTGTTACTAAAGGATCAAATCACAAAACATAATCCTCCCGTAGACAGAGACAGGTACCAGTTCATCATCTCACACTCTTACCAGGACCAGGAAGGTGTGGGGTGTGGGGGGTGTTATATGTGCTATAGTTCTTAGAGAGGCAGATTCAGTGATGCAGGAAATAAAAAATGTAGCAGACTGCAGTTAGAACCTTTAATGTGTTTCATGTGAAGATTGAAGACTAAACTTTCAAACATGATAAAGATAAAATTAGAATAATAGCCTACATATTAATCCTCACTTAAAGAGAGAGCAGTGAGGAGGAAGTGAGATTTACATTAACAGGACTGAAGAGTTTCATTTCTCCCAGAATAGAGCAGAAATTTCACCAGATGTTCAACTTCCTTCAGTCAAACTCACTGAAGCACAACACACAGCACTGAATCTACAGCTAATCCCACTCTCTCATCACACTGATCATCACTATTAACTGGAATAAAAGAACAGACAACGTCCAAAACTCAGCTTTATTTCAGCAAAAACTACAGGAAGAGCAACAGGACAGTGAAGAGAGTAAAGACAGAAATGTCAGCATTGTGTAGAATTGAAACTCTATTTAGGATGGATGATAAGCAGCTCTATGTTAAACTCTAGCTTGGATCCACTAGCCTTCACACTGACTCTTTCTGAACGTGACTGGATGATTGGCGTTGTTATGGGAGACCTTACAGCTGAACTCCTCCCCCTTTTCCCAGAGGTCTTTGCTGAGGGTCAGGGTGCTGCTGCGGCTGTAACGGC
>NC_080728.1:20327500-20345000 GCF_019097595.1 Hemibagrus wyckioides
TCTCTTATTCAGTTTTATCTTCTTAAAAACCTTTACACAAGCCTTGTACAGCAGCTTACCTTACACTGTTTTAAAGTTGGTTTCCCCATAACTCTTCAATCAGTGGACCCCCGACCCCCCCATACCTGTTTAGGTCTGGAGTGATGCCTAGGTGGGAACAAGATCCCTTGTCTGCATGACTGGTCTCACTGTTTTATAGTCCATCAGTTGTATACTCTCCTCTAATTTTAGGCTGGATCTCCCTGGTCTCCCAGGTCCTCTGTCAGGTCTGTCCCTATAATGTTTACCAGTGTCACAATCCCTGAGAGTGTAAGGGCAGTAGATTACTCTGAGATGTCCACACCCACTGTACTGTATCACTACACTCTACTTCCAGTAGCTAGTGTAATGGGGTTAATTTTGTTTTGTTTTTTTCACAAAAGATGATAATCCAGTAATCCAGTAACATCCTGCTTTCTTGTGTCAATAAAACAAAGTTCCACACATACCAGCTTGTGCCACAGGGATGCTGCTGCTGCTAAGTTGTTGGTAACCAGCGTTCACCCCCTGTAGAACCTCTTTGGTAGCAGACACCTTCACCTGCTCAGTCTGCCCTTTACATGTTCAGCAGTGTCCTCCCAGTTTATTTAAAAACTCAGTGTTACCTAGTTAAACACCCAAGTATTTAAAACCACTTTTTTTCCACATTAAGCCTTTTAAAAAGTCTTTTAAAGCATCAATTAAAACATTCTCTCTGTTTAATACCATGACCATGACAAAAAGAAGCACTGGAGTGAGGCATGTTAAAACCAGAAAGTTGATTCCTCAGTTTACCTAAAAGGTGTTCAGTCTCTTGGATTGAGCCAGACAGAGAACAGCCTTCTCTAATGACACTATAAATTCTACAAGGGACATAAAAAATCTCTTAATTATGATGAACCTAGAAGGAGCATCCATCTCAGCCATGCTTTGAAATCATCAGCCCCTGTGTTGTTAGGCCCAACAGGTCATTTATTCTGGCTTTTTTACTGTTAAGGGCTTCCGTATGCCAGCATAAACATACCAAACATTATGGATCATCACCAGGGGTCTCTATTTTCTTGAGTAATCAGTTGATGAACAACCGGTTTACAGTCTGGAAAAAAAACTTCTCCAGCACATAACATTTTTTGCCACTTTGTGTTTATTAAAAATCCTTGATGTCTTCAGCATGGTATATGACTGATTCTAGAACTGTTCTTCTTGAGAAACAAAGATAAACACAGTGTCTGTATGATTCTCTTGCCCTGTCCCTTGTTACAGACAGGGTCTCTCCTGGTCTGGTTCAGCTAGACAGGGCTTCTCCCAGTCTGGTTCAGCCAGACATCCACAATGCAGAAGCACAAGTACACCTGTTCCTCATGATTCCCACTGATTGTTACCTGTATAAATAAGCAACATGCCCCTCCTCTCATCGCTGGAATGTTATGTGCCGATCATGAACTGTATTTTTGTGTTGAACTGTTTTCTTGTTCTCAACCACACTTTGCTCCTCATCTCACACACTCATCTTGAGATGAGTCAAGTCAAGTCAATAAAAGATTCTTGACTCTTGACTTGACTTGACTCATCTTGCCGGTTAGATTTGACTCTGTGGATTTAACATCTCCATTCTGGTTTGTTTTTTAGCTCATGAAGGACATTAGACAGCACAGTCTAAGTCATTATGCCCAGTACAAAATCTCACAATCTTATTATGTCTATTTATTAAAACATATCAAACAAGATTCCTGATAATGACCCCTAACGTTAGATATTAAGGGGACAGCAGATTATGCAATGTGCATGCTCAACAAGTAGGAAAGGTCAGCTGTAACACCATGTGGACTGGAAGGTCTATAGTTCCATTGAAAGAAGCTCACTATTAGTTAAAGAAATCATTGACTCTTATTTCATCCTAAATTTCCACTACATGTGTGTGTGCATATCTCATAATAGGTCAAAGTAGTAGTATTAAAAAAAGACACTGCCAGCACCAGTACACAATGAGACAATGAAACACTCTCTGGAGAGCTCAGCTGCCTAGAATCCTCCAGGATGATTAACTTGGATTGCCTGTACCTGCTAGGCTGGTCATTTTAGACCAGCTTACAAAGATTCTGGTTTAAGGATATGCCTTCCCCTACTGAATACTGCCTAATGGGCTAAAACACATAATATAATCCTCCCACAGGCAGAGGCAGCTGTCAGTCAATCAGCTCACACTCTTACTAGGACCAGGAGGGTGTGGGGTGTGTTATATGTGCTATTGTTATAGTTATTCAGACTAAAATCACTTCTTTCTTTTCCTTCTAAATTCTTGAACACATTGTTTATAATCAACTGTCTCTCGGAGCACAACCCCCAAGATACCAACCAGTCTGGCTTCAAAGCAGCACATCCACAGAGACTGCCCTTTTGGCTGTCACTGAGAAACTACATGCTGTTAGATCAGCCAAGCTGTCATCTGTCCTCATCCTCCTTGACTTTTCATCAGCATTTGTAGTTAAGTAGTTAAGTACATTCAACAGCTAATAAAACCCCAGCTGTAACCCTGTGTATACTGAGGCTTCAGGCAATGTAAATTAAAACTAGTAAAAAATAAAACTGTGCCTCTTTTATGTGTCAAATGGTAATAACAAAATCAAATATCAAATATGTCTACAACAAGTACGTATTTATGCATACATTTTAGAGATTTTGGGCTAAAAACACAAGCCTGTCAACTTGATCTGGCTTTAGGGAAGACTGCAAGCATGTATCTACATTTCCTCCTGTACTAAAAGCCCTCTCTGAAGGAGAGCTTGTGGCTGGTATGCACAAGTATTCTTTGCCATTTTTGAAAGCCTTGGGTCGACCTTTTCATGTTCCTTCCACCATTTTAGCGGGTCCCCCTCACTATCCAGGTTGCATGACTGTAAGTAAGACTGCAGCTCACAGGCTACACTGGGTTCGTGGTTGCTAGGTGGCAAGGCTTGTTCAGTAGTTTTAAAGTAGCATCCTAAAGTCATCTATTTCTTTGGAGCGCATCCAGCTTCAGCATTCTCCTCAGTGTTTTCTTGTGGTGGTGCTGGGAGTGTCACCTAAACACATACAAAGACAATTACAACTAATTTTAAGCAGCATTAAATTACTAGATAAATCTCAGTGCATCTTTTTTTATTACCATCACTGCCACAGCCTGCATCTCAGCTTTCAGTCTGGCTTGTATTGATGCTTTGTTGTCTTCAGCGGTGTAGCTCATCTTAAAACGTGGATCCACAGTAGATGCCATGTCCAACAGAGCCTGGATATGTGGCTCGCTGTATTTTTCATTTAGGTCCTCCAGGATTTTAGACTTTATTGCTCTGGACAGGTCAGTATCATCATCCTTAACTTTCAAGATTGACGAGTTGAAAAGATGAAGAACTGGCTTTACAAACAACACGCTGACGTACGTCTCACCAGACAGTGCATCCGTAAACTTAACTAGAGGTTGCAGGGATTTGTTGATTGCCTCTAGCACATCCATGTCCTGCCATGTTGGGATATGATGCCGAGACTTCTTGTCAGAAGACAGGACATGTGCAGTGGCCTTTTCCTGCTCGATGACTCTTTCTATCATGGCTTGACGTGATCCCCACCTCGTTGGACACTCTGTTTTCAGTGAGTGCTCTGGGAGCTTCAGCTCCTTTTGTGCTGCTATAAACTCCCTCTTACACTTCCAGCTGTAGGAGAAGGTGCTCACCAACTTTTTGCAACTTTTTGTTAGTTCATGTTGGCTCGGCTCTATCAAATAATATTTACTAATCTGATACACTATTAAAATAGAAAATAGCATTTTTCATTAACTAATGGAGTTAACTAATGTTAACAAATAAAATCTTATTGTAAAGTGTTACTAGTTTCACATCATAAGGAAAAACACGTTAACACAAGTTACCGATGGCTAAATGCAGTCTATGACCAAAGCAGTGTAGCCTCGTCCAGTTATTCATAGATGCTGCCCTGATCATATTAGCTGCTATCAGTTGTAATGCATACGAGTCTTTCCAGAGATCGCTTCCTTTAGGCCCGCTGCAGTAGACTCCGCTGTATGGTCTTGTGGGAAAAACGAAGTTTGCAAAAGCTTGCTTTTCATCTCAAACTCGCTGTCAGTGAAATGAACAGTCAAGCTCAAATACAGTTCTGTCCTTCTACTTGACCATAAGTCGGTTGTTGCAGCAAAATATTCAATGCTGCTAATTTCTCTTTCTATTTCCAGTCTGCATTTCGCATACAGCGAGGGCAGCGCAACTTTAGAAAAATGGTTGCGTGAGGGAATGTTGTCAAGTGTAGCAATCATTTTTTTAACCCCCTCACTGCTCACTGTGCTTATTGGACACATATCTTTGGCTACATGATACGCGATCCCCTCCGTTATTTCCTTGTGTCCTTGCGAGCAATGCGAATATGGTATTGCATTTAACAATGTCCCGGTATTGTTGTCTGTGTCGTGGATGGTCGGGGATTTTTTGTGGTTGCTGCTTGTGTCTTCAGCTTTTGAAATTCTTGATATTGCACTGTGGCTTTTAAGGAGGTTAATGAGGTTTGTTGTGTTATCTTGGGATGTTTGGACGGAACAGGAGCACAGTTCACACAAGACTCGTACCTGATCAACATGACTTTCCTCGAAACCGAAATAATTCCAAACAATGGAGTGTGACCCCTTTTTGGGGACTAACGTACGTACTTCTGCACCTTCTTCCTGCTGCTCAGCCATTATGACCGTTCGAGGTGAATGACTTTAAATCTCGTGATGCCAACGTACTTCTACCATAACACTGAGCGCGCTCGCAATTTAGACGCTGTCACGTCAGACTTGTGACGCAATCCATCATCCATTCTGTACACTCTGACTCCGCCCATAACAACGAACAAACACTTTGCTTGATTTTAGACCGTCTGTTTTGTGCTTTGTGTTTACACATTAATATCGCGACGATTTTTATTAATTAACCGCGGGGCACAAATATCGTTATCATGATAAAAAAACAATCACTGGACATTTTCAAACAAAGGTTGAAGACATACCTCTTCCTGAAACACATAAACTCTTATTTTCCCTGTGTGTTTTATGTTTTGTTGTATGTTGTTTTGTTTTGTTGTAACTACCAGCACAATTCATAGGCTAAAGGTAACTATTGAAGAAGTGTTAATATATTCATTGATAGAGATTTTAAAGAACTTTTGTACATCACTCTGGAAAAGAGCGTCTGCCAAATGCCAGAAATGTAAATGTGAATGAAATGTTATTATGGAAGATTCAGTGATGCAGGAAATAAAAATGTAGCAGACTGCAGTTAGAACCTTTAATGTTTTAGATATCATTGGAAATAAATTAAAGAACATGATAGAGATAAAATTAGAATAATAGCCTACATATTAATCCTCACTTAAAGAGAGAGCAGTGAGGAGGAAGTGAGATTTACATTAACAGGACTGAAGAGTTTCATTTCTCCCAGAATAGAGCAGAAATTTCACCAGATGTTCAACTTCCTTCAGTCAAACTCACTGAAGCACAACACACAGCACTGAATCTACAGCTAATCCCACTCTCTCATCACACTGATCATCACTATTAACTGGAATAAAAGAACAGACAACGTCCAAAACTCAGCTTTATTTCAGCAAAAACTACAGGAAGAGCAACAGGACAGTGAAGAGAGTAAAGACAGAAATGTCAGCATTGTGTAGAATTGAAACTCTATTTAGGATGGATGATAAGCAGCTCTATGTTAAACTCTAGCTTGGATCCACTAGCCTTCACACTGACTCTTTCTGAACGTGACTGGATGATTGGCGTTGTTATGGGAGACCTTACAGCTGAACTCCTCCCCCTTTTCCCAGAGGTCTTTGCTGAGGGTCAGGGTGCTGCTGCGGCTATAACGGCCACTCTTCTCTTCTTCCGCACTGGTCAGAACCCCAGTGTTCACCTGGGAGCCGTCCACTGTCCAGCTCACCAGCGCCCCCTGTGGAGAGTAGCCAGACAGCAGGCAGAGCAGCGAGGCCGATCCTTCAGACAGCTGCAGAGGAGACGGAGGGAGCAGAGACACGGAGGGATTCACCACAGAACCCGCTGAAAAAGAGAAACACACACACACACAGATACACACACACACAAAGATACACACACACACAGATACACACACACACACACACACACACAGACACACACACACACACACACACAGTTAGAAAGGATTCTGAAATATTTCTGTAACTTTGTGGAACTGACTGATCTTACAGAGTAATGAAGTCTAATAAAGTCTGACTTCATGACTGAGTTTCATTGAGTACTTTATTATTTGACCTCAGTTTCAGTGCAGAGACAAAACAAACATGTTCCACACTGTAATTTATCTGGAAAAATCATTTTTCATAACAAGTCTTATTACTTTATACTTCAAACCTTCAGCATATTTAACTGCAGCAAATACAAATGTAGCTGATTACAGAAATATTCATTGTTTAACACAAACACACACAGCAGCTAACATCTGGATTTTACATCAGCACAAAGTCACTATATTTATTAAATGTTTATTATAGAGTAACTGCAGAGTTATTACATGTTGAATATATAGCAAGTGTGTCATTATTACATATTTAACATCAATTATTGTGTATTTGTTGAATGTTCAAGAACATTTCTATGGGATCTGTTCTGATACTGAAATGTATTCCTCAACACAGCATAATAATACACAATAAAATCAATGATGTCATTCTAAACATAAATAATCTAGTTTAAGTTTATTTATTCATGGAATTAGTAATGAACTAAACTGATTTAGTTTTAAAAAGAAGAAAACACACTTACTGTTCACAATGAGTTTGGAGCTTCCACCAAAAGTGTACCACAGTGATACATTCTAATGAAACCATCGTACAAAAACCTCCATCACACTGCAGTGCACACACACACACACACACACACACACACACACACACACAAACACACACACACACACAAACACACACACAAACACACACACACACACACACAAACACACACACTTTGCATTGGTGGTCCATGCTTCAGTGCTCTGTGAGTGTTTATAGCCCTGTGACTTTAACACTTCATGACTGAGAGCTGCTGCTCAGCAACTTCACCCACAGCAACCATGACTTTGATCAGCGTCTTCATCTGCACACTGGCCCTCTGGACTCAAGGTGAGAGTTTAACATCAACTCACAGCCTCACACACTTCATTTCATACTAATTCTACACCACTTTAGAGCACAGAAACACAATCTATGTTTCTCTTCAGGATCCAGAGGTCAGGTGACTGTGACTCAGACTCCTTCAGTGCAAACTGTTGCTCCAGGAAACACCGTCACCATCAACTGTAGAACCAGTAGCAGTGTGGCTGCTGGTAGTGCTCTACACTGGTACCTGCAGAAACCTGGAGAAGCTCCTAAACTCCTGATCTACTTGGCTACTAACTTAAAGTCAGGGATTCCAGATCGTTTCAGTGGCAGTGGATCTGATACTGACTTCACTCTGACCATCAGTGGAGTCCAGACTGAAGATACAGGAGATTACTACTGTCAGAGTTACCATAGTGGTGGAGTGTTCACACAGTGTTAGAGCGTGGTACAAAAACCTCGGTCAGTGAGAGTACACAGAGAAGCACTGCTGCAGCTGGGAGAGACTGCAGGTGCTGAGGGGGAGGATGTGATACAGCACAATGACACACACTGTGGACCAGAGAAAACACACCACACTAACACACTAATACTGACACCACACTAACACACTAATACACACACACACACACACTGTGGACCAGAGAAAACACACCACACTAACACACTAATACACACACACACACACACACACACACATACACACACACACACACACACACACACATACACACACACACACACACTGTGGACCAGAGAAAACACACCACACTAACACACTAATACACACACACACACACACACACATACACACACACACACACACACACACACACACATACACACACACACACACACTGTGGACCAGAGAAAACACACCACACTAACACACTAATACACACACACACACACTGTGGACCAGAGAAAACACACCACACTAACTCACTAATACACACACACACACACACACACACTGTGGACCAGAGAAAACACACCACACTAACTCACTAATACACACACACACACACACTGTGGACCAGAGAAAACACACCACACTAACTCACTAATACACACACACACACACACTGTGGACCAGAGAAAACACACCACACTAACTCACTAATACACACACACACACACACTGTGGACCAGAGAAAACACACCACACTAACACACTAATACACACACACACACTGTGGACCAGAGAAAACACACCACACTAACACACTAATACACACACACACACACACACACTGTGGACCAGAGAAAACACACCACACTAACACACTAATACACACACACACACACACACACTGTGGACCAGAGAAAACACACCACACTAACTCACTAATACACACACACACACACACACACACACACTGTGGACCAGAGAAAACACACCACACTAACTCACTAATACACACACACACACACACTGTGGACCAGAGAAAACACACCACACTAACTCACTAATACACACACACACACACACACACACACACTGTGGACCAGAGAAAACACACCACACTAACTCACTAATACACACACACACACACACACACACTGTGGACCAGAGAAAACACACCACACTAACTCACTAATACACACACACACATACACACACACACACACACACACTGTGGACCAGAGAAAACACACCACACTAACTCACTAATACACACACACACATACACACACACACACACACACACACACTGTGGACCAGAGAAAACACACCACACTAACTCACTAATACACACACACACACACACACTGTGGTCCAGAGAAAACACACCACACTAACACACTAATACACACACACACACACACACACACACTGTGGACCAGAGAAAACACACCACACTAACACACTAATACACACACACACACACACACACACTGTGGACCAGAGAAAACACACCACACTAACTCACTAATACACACACACACACACACACACACACACACTGTGGACCAGAGAAAACACACCACACTAACTCACTAATACACACACACACATACACACACACACTGTGGACCAGAGAAAACACACCACACTAACACACTAATACACACACACACACACACACACACTGTGGACCAGAGAAAACACACCACACTAACTCACTAATACACACACACACATACACACACACACACTGTGGACCAGAGAAAACACACCACACTAACTCACTAATACACACACACACACACACACACTGTGGACCAGAGAAAACACACCACACTAACACACTAATACACACACACACACACACACACACTGTGGACCAGAGAAAACACACCACACTAACACACTAATACACACACACACACACACACACACTGTGGACCAGAGAAAACACACCACACTAACTCACTAATACACACACACACACACACACTGTGGACCAGAGAAAACACACCACACTAACACACTAATACACACACACACACACACACACACTGTGGACCAGAGAAAACACACCACACTAACTCACTAATACACACACACACATACACACACACACACACACACTGTGGACCAGAGAAAACACACCACACTAACTCACTAATACACACACACACACACACACACACACACTGTGGACCAGAGAAAACACACCACACTAACTCACTAATACACACACACACATACACACACTGTGGACCAGAGAAAACACACCACACTAACACACTAATACATACACACACACACACACACACACACACACACACACTGTGGACCAGAGAAAACACACCACACTAACACACTAATACACACAACTTTAATATTTATTAAATAAATCCACTGTCATATAAACACCAGAGACGAACAGACAGTGGAGGATCAAACCCCAGAAGGGGTGTGTTTATTGAGGTAGAATACGGGTAGAGATAGGAGTGTGGAGGATACTCAGCTGTAAGAATGGAGAACTGGAAATCAGAGCTGAGGGGAGATGAAGACGTACGGAGGTAAGTGGAGTCTGGGAGAGCAGCAATCTGACTGATATGCGGAGAAGGGAATGATAGCAGTGGAGGTGAATAGGTATAGGCAAAGTAGCTCGGAGGCTAAAGCTAACATAAGGCACCGTAGCCGAGAGTCGGTGCCAAAAACGAGACCAAACGGGGATGAACTGAAGGAAGTGTTCTTAAATAGGGGAGTGGAGGTGATTAACTAATGTGGTGCAGGTGATCTAAATCAATACTCGGGAGAATGAGTGCGCTGGCGAGGTGTCGGGTCCGGCGTGCCTGTGACATCAACATTATAGAGCTGAGACTCACAATTAACTGAACATGTCTTAATTATTAACAAACACTGAAAAAAATGATTCATTGAATTTACACAATTTTTTTAAGTTAAGTGGTTGCAATCAATTTATTTTAGCTACATTTAAATAAATACATTTAGTTCACTGACTTTATTAAACTAAATTTATTTATTCACAAGTAGCTAAAATAAATTGATTGCAACCACTTAACTTAAAAAAATTGAGTAAATTCAATGAATCATTTTTTTCAGTGAACCAATAGATAAAGATGAAGTTCCTTAAACATTCTTTAACAAGTTTAAACCAGAGAATTACATAAAATAATGACAAAATGAACAGGGTTTTTAAAATATATTAATTCATCTAAAATCTATACAGATGACCCTGAGTTATACAGCAGTTTGTGTGAAAAAATGATTCTTTATTTGTAACTAGATGACATTAATTAGAAACTCTGTAAGGCACTGGGTTGAATTTCTACATTAATTATTAACACCAGTGATTTGCAGTTTCTTGATTTGATTGAATGTGAAATGGAAAAAATGTTTTTCTGTAGAGATTTCACAAAAACACTGCAACATCAGCAGCACAGTCAACAACCTGAGCACAACAACAAGCACACAGAAACTCTGACCAGTCCTGCCTGCTCCTGACCAGTCCCAAACTTCTGCTCAAAGTATCTCCAATCTCACCCACTCCTACATGAAGTTTAACCCTTCATACCCTCTCTTACTGACTCCTGCAGAATAACTGACCAATCCTGTCCACTGAAGCAGAAACTCTGAGAAACTCCACCACACCAACTCCTGCAAAAAACTTTGATCAATCCCACCGTCTCTTGAAGAACATTTGTCCAATCCCATCTGCTCCATTTCTCCAATTCAAACCAATTCTGCCCAAGCAAGCTCAGAAAACTCGGGGTCTCAGTATGAGAGCTGACTTCACTTCACCAAACTCTCATAAACTGGGTTAACTGGTATCATGATGTGGGTTTACATCTCGTTAAGGTGATCCAGACTTTCCTCATCAAGTCCTGTTCACATTCACTGTAAAAAGATCAGATCTCACACTGCTTCAGATGCTTGTTGGAAAAGCTGGAGATGGATCGTGTTAAAGCTTTATATTTTACTGCAGAAGAACAAGAATATGAGGTATACAATAACCACAAAAAGCAATACTGTCACTGCTGCAGGGTGTGGGGCAAAAAAGAACTGACTGTGTAAATGAGTGAGGGCATTTTATTTAATTTCACATCACACTTGATAATATAAAAATATGATAAAGCTGGAAAAGACATTTAAATACGTTCAGAATTTATTTGCTTAAGGAAGGATTCATGATTTCTACACTGATTTCTATACTGGCTCCTCCCCCCAGTACCAGGGGAGCTCGTTTTAAACAGGTAACAGAAGAATTGGTCAGTAAATGCCTGTCTCACAGCCCTGCCCTCTGATTGGTCCACGGTGACAGGATGCAGCAAATCATGGTCATTAAATCATTAAATGGTTTTGTGCCATTTAAAGAACTGATGTTTTTTTGTCCTCAGTATTTTTTTCACAGTCGCTTATGTTAGAAAAGTGTCTACGTTTACATTGGGGCAGTGGCGGCTCAAGTGGTTAAGGCTCTGGGTTGTTGACCGGAAGATCAGGGGTTCAAGCCCCAGCACCACCCCGTTGCTGCTGGTGGGCCCTTGAGCAAGGCCCTTAACCCTCTCTGCTCCAGGGGCGCCGTATCAAGTCTGACCCTGCGCTCTGGCCCCAACCTCCAAGGATGGGAAAGACAGACTTTCAGTGTGCTGTAATGTATATGTGACAAATTTCATGAGTCCATTTCATGAGTCCTTCACCACCAGGGTGCAGTGTGACATCATACAGATGTGGTTTAAGAATGCTCGTCAGAGGGACAGGAATCCCGTGACGACTCCGAGGAAAGACGAGACCAGTAGGTGGCAGTCGTGTTTCGTGTACATTGAAATTGATCAACATAACGTGGTGCAATTGGTGTATGATATCAAAGTACCACAAAAGCTATTTAAAAGCATACGGAGCAGTCTGTTCTTGCAGTAGGCTACTCTGATGTCATAAACTGATCGGTCTGAGAAGCGCTGCATGAAGTCAAACACATTAAATGATGTGCTTGGCCACGGCATTTCTCTCAGAAGCAGATTAAAACAAGCAACAAAGAAAGTAAACGTGTGGAATTCATATTTAACATTTTCAGCAGTGAGTTTTTAATGTCATAACTTCATGGTGTGAGGTTTTATTGCGTGTGATGGAAGTGGGAAGAACGCGTTGCCCTGCAGGCAGCTGAACCTGGAGCGCGAGCATCCATCAGGATACGTTTAAAAAATATCTTAATATTCTACAAATGCGCCCTTCTTCTACTTATGCACTTGTTTTGAGTGTAATAGTTAAAACATATTGTGCCTAAAAGCTATTTTAAGCTATTGTTATAATATTATAGCAATATGTAAAAATTTGTTTATGGACTGGTCAAATGGCTCTATCATTGAACGTTTGATCGTTACTGTAGCACTTATATATTATCTTATGTCACGTTTATATATTCTCTAAAACACTTCTAAATATGAAATATATCTATCTATCTGAACATGGTCTCTGTTTAATAATCACTGCGGTATCTCCCTCCCGCAGCCCGCTGCTATGTACAGTCCTGTAAACTCGTGCACTCTGAAGCTCGCTGGACCGAACAAGCAGATGTGCGTCCGCTGACTTTTGTTGCTTAAGGGTCAGTGCAAGTTTTTGATTTGACATCTTTTATTAGCTGATTTTTAAGAAATGCAAAACTTCTGTCAGGGAAACCTGTTTAATGTCTGTAAGCAAAGACCTATCCACACCTATTCACATTTATGTAAGTCCACCTAGAGTATAAATTTTAATAAAATAACATTTAGTAAAATTATTACATGGATGCTACAGTATTGGGACAATAAAAGCTTTCCCTTACCGACCCCTAACCCTACCCAGTAAATACTTTATTCTTAATAAAGACTCAATAGGCTCGATAAGGATCGTTTGATTCTTACCTGCAATTATCTTGTCATGTTCATATTTTTGTCTAAAACACATCTAAATATGAAATATATCTACAGTGAACATGTTAAATAAAAAAATTGGAATGTAGTCTAGATCCAGATATCCTGTTTTTTTTAGCCTCTGGCTAATATAATATAGTTATATTGTAATATTTGTTCATTTTTTCACCCCTTAAAACTAGGCTACAGTCTGAAGGATTGTAGTAATGTGATTTAAAGGCTAAACAGTTGCAGTTTGTATAGTGCACGTTTCAGTGTGTGAAGTCGACCGCACCCAACGCCATCTGGGGGTTTTGTATATTGAGGCATTAAGCAGATGTTTTTTTATCCAAAGGGATTCGCAAAAATTCTCTCTTTTTTAATTTTCATATCCAAATGGGCTGAATTGATGAAACATTTATTTATACAATATATTGTTATATATAAACCTAACCTTTTGTAACTTAATTTAATACCTCTCCTATAATGTGCTTTGCCAGCGGATGAGTTAACCTCTCTCCAGCGCTTATTTCCAGCAAGCGACAGAGATGATAAAATGCTTGAGAGCCACATTTTTGAAGTTTACTCTTTTTTTCCTGCTTGAAACCTGCATTGAACATAACTTACGTTATCGTCCGCCGTTATACATACAGTATATCCGTTATACTGTACTGTTTATATTGTGTGATTGCCTACATTTTAGTTTAACACCATGAACTCCAATTTACACTTAATTTTCTTATTTTTGTTTGCATTTTTCGGTGTTGGAATCTTACTTCCCACATTCATCCGAGTTTATGTAGCGCATTTCTTTGACATTAAATGGCATATAAAAAAGCTTTACAGGAGCCTCCGCCTACTACAGTAGTTTTGATATACTATCTGATTTAATATTGTTCGTTAATTGTTTCACAGCTTAAATATACATTAATATACATAGACAGCAGGATGTTTCTGAGGCGATCTCTTCGCCTTTCTTCCCCAAAGAGGTGCTAAATGTAATTTCCATGTAAAACCCGGTTCGAGCCGTGTTCAGACGATCTGAGATATCTTCCCCCACAATGCTTCTCCCACACTGACTTTTAGGGTTGGGGAGGGTCTACTCTCATGAGTTAGATTGTCAATCATGGACAAGGACATGCACAGAAGGATCCCTATTTATAGGGATAGACATTAGGGTAAACTGGTTACAGGTGACACAATCAGGAGAGAGAACAATAGGTCAGGCATTACTCGAAAGACACACAAAAAAGCAGGCTTGGCGGGTTCACCTGCCAGCGCCCTCCTCAGGCCTGGCAGGGAACAGTCCAGCAGTTCCTGACTGTAGTATCTTTTAGTTCTTCAAACCAGAACTTTTCGATGGCAGCAATTAAATCAGTCTTCCTAGTTGGTTTTGCTGTTTTTCTAATATAGTCTTTCATAGCATGCCACACCATCTCAATGGGATTCATATCAGGGGATTCGGCTGGAGTCTTGACCCAGTCAATGCCCTCTGCTGCAATGACTTTTCTTGCAGCAGTGTGCTTCGGGTCATTGTCCTGGAAAAAACGGTGGTGGACTCCGAAGTTTTCCCTGATGTATGGGGCGGCGGTTTCTTTTATGATAGCTTCCTCGAAGAAAGACCGGTCCATTATCCCTTCAAATATTGCAATCGGTCCTGGTCCAAGTCTGGATATTGCCCCCAAACATGAACTTTCAAAGGATGCTTTGGTTTTGGTTTGAACACACGTCTTCCTCTTTTACAAAACGACATAGTGGCAAAGCGATCCAAAGCCACCATTGTTTCATCAGTGAAAATTACGTCGTCAAACAGCTCCTTCCCCTCGATCCATTTTTGAGCTTGTTGAAGTCGAAGCTCTTTATTTGTGTCTCGGATCATGGGACAATGTTGAGTTTTCCCATACCTCCATCCACAAGTTTTTGTCTGACACTGCATATGGATCGCTCATGCGACATTATGTCGCTAATGTCCACACCAAAGTCATGAAATGGTCCATTTTCAGGAGACTCTAAGAGTCTCCAAAAGAGTCGACATCAATACAGGACTGTCGCCAGCATCAACCGGGCCGTCTGTGGAGGTGGACTGATCTGTTGTCGGCGGACGAGACGGGGGTGCCTTTTCTTTCAAACACTCTTCCAACCAGCCTACTCTTGCCTCCAAATTCAGAAACTTTCGTGGGAATGCCATTAACTCGTGCTTCAAAACTTTCACTATGGCGGGACACTGGTTTTTAATCAGTGCAGCCTGAAGAAACCAACGTTAAGAGTAATTTTAATACATTTATTACAACATGGACATGTACATGAGTGCTTATCAGTGTTACAATAAAAACAATTACATACCGATTTCTTTTTTACAAGCCATGGTTTGTTCTCCTTTCCTGATTTCTGTAGAGACATTTTGATGGTTAACACAGAAGTGCAACACAAACTGAACAAGAAATGGTGTAAATAAAAATACTTTCCTACCCTTTGTTTTTTGCTAGCGCAAATGGCGACTTTCTTATAGAATGTCTTTGCCTCCATGTCTGTTGTGAGATTAAATTTACTAAAAAACAGTTTAGTACCACGGGTCGATGTGCAGCAACCAAATAAGTGACACTTTTACATGAACTGCAAATGCATACACTGTACATTGGCTAGTTTGATGCAGCATTTTATAGCTTAGGATCTCCCCCCAAAAGATAGTGTGAATGTTTTGGTATTAACTGCATTTACAAAACAAAACCGATTTACCAGTTGAAAAGACTGTGAAATGGTTAGGACAACCGCCTGATGCTTGTTTTTTTCAAAGCCCATTCAGATGTATAACTTTTAAAGATAAAAATGTTTAGGACAACTACGTAGTGTAGTAATGTAAAATAAAGTGCCTAATTCATGTTTAAGTATTTATTGGGTAGGGTTCGGGGTCTATGTGAGGAGGGATTTCATTGTCATAATAATGCAGCATCCACTTTATTATTTTTATAAATATAATCTTTTATACTCTGTTCATTATATCCTGTTAATCTACAAAAATACTGACGTGCAAATAGTGTCTGCCAATATATATGTGACTTTTGTGATTTACTGTTTTCTGCATAAACTCATCCTACATAATGTAAAGAACATTCAGTGAAAATATAATCTTGATATCCTTAATATTGAATATTAACAAGATCATGTAAAAGATCATAATCATACTGAAATTAATGGTTAAATTCAAACTTTGATGCTCCTTATCTCAGAATTTGATTTCTGGGTTTTCACAGGCAGGGTAACACAGCATGTAATTACTATTTAACACTTATTGAAAATGTAATACTTTTAAGAAATAAACTGGAAACGGGATCTTCTCAGGTTCATTCAACTATTTTGAGTAAGTAGCATCTATTTGTGCAACTATATTGCAACTATTTGCACTTAGTGAAAATCGCGTCCATTTTACTTGGTGTAAGTAGCATCTACAACTATATGCACTTAGTAAAAACAGCGTCCATACCTAATAAAATGTGCTATTTTCACTTAGCGCAAATCTATCACTATTTGCACTTGTAATTACACTTGTAGTGTAAAAAAAACGTATCAAAGCCATTTGCACTTAGTGTGAATAGTATCTAATGCTATTTGAATTTGGCGTTAATAGGCGCTAAATAGCTGTCTGAGGAAAAAAGCTAAATAGCTTTCAGAGATGCAAATACGGTCATTTTTAAAAAAGTTAAAATAACAGTATTAAACTCATGCAATATAGGGATTAAGTTGTACTGTTTTATTTATAAAGCCATATACATCAACGTGTTTGGAGTAATGTGAACAAGCAGATGTTCAAAGCAGATAAGTTATACCTACCTTATTATTAAAACAGGTAGATGCACATGCAATGAGTAAAGTTTCACTTTTATGCGTATTCTCAACGTAGCTTAATGCATTAAGTAGTTTTATTAATACATTAATTTCACTATTCACAAATAGGCCTAATATATTATTCATCACTCTAAACACGTTAATGTAAATAATGACATTATTCTCAAAATATTACGAATTTAATCCC
>NC_080728.1:20350000-20370000 GCF_019097595.1 Hemibagrus wyckioides
TTAAAAGGATAAGTTGCTGTCTAATATTACACCCAGGTCTTTCACTGTTGAGCTAGTAGTAACAGTACATCCTTCTAAAAGCAAGCTGAATTGTGAGAGCTTCTGTGTATTGGTTTTTGGACCAATAAGTAATATCTCTGTCTTATCAGAATTTAATAATAGGAACTTATCGGTCATCCAATCTTTATTATCTTTAACACACTCAGTTAATCTAGACAATTTACATAATTCATCTGGTTTTGATGAGATATATAACTGGGTATCATCAGCATAACAATGGAAACTAATCCCATGCCTTCTAATGATGTTACCCAAGGGAAGCATGTATACTGAAAAAAGCAGAGGTCCTAAAACTGACCCTTGTGGGACCCCGTATTTCACTGGCACTACACTGGACAGTTCTCCATTTAAATCTACAAAAAGGTATCGATCAGACAGGTAGGATCTAAACCATTTTAATGCCTGTCCCTGAATACCTGTGTGATTTTGTAAGCAATCTATGAGAATAAACTATAGACTATAAACACTAAAACTATATATATATATATATATATGTAAAACTATAAAACTGTATATCTAAAGAATTTCAGGATTATGAAACCCTAAAGGATCCTTTCACAATACGAGTCCTGATCTCCATGAGATCCCTGAAGAACGGTGATGTTTTACTAATCCCTCATTGTGGTCATCTTGAATTGATCCTGCCCCAGAGCAGGTTAGCTGTGTACAGTATGTTGCCATGGCGATCTACCCAGCTTAAAATCTGTGAGAGTGTAACTTTGGGTTATGAGTTTAACTCTGAAATCCTGCTTTGTGGTACATCCTATGATTATTTAAAGGGAGTAGTGTGAGTACAAACAGCTGAGTGTCATTAGTAATCTGGTGACTGTGAACAGCTTGACTGGAGGTCATGTGATGAAGTTGCAGGCTGAGGATCATGGGAGTTGTATATAAATCAGTGTTGTGACAGTGAAGGTGGGTTTCATTCACAGAGGTTTTGTTCCATTTGAAGAACTACAGCTTTTTTGTCCTCTGAATATTTTCCCACAGTAGCTTCTGTTAGAAAAGTGTCTACATTTACACGAGTCCTTCACCACCAGGGTGCAGTGTGACACCATAAATACATTCAATACTGAAATCAGGCAGCTCCTAAACAGCTGGAAATTCCATGGAAGACAGGATTCATGATTCCACCAGGATCCAGGAATTGTTTGGACTATTCTGGTCTCACAAAGTTAGGAATACTCTGTATCTGTGGGATTGTCCTCCTAGTACTGATGCTCCTCTATCTCAAATCAAATTTAGTAAATTAAGTGTAAATCGACTTCTTATAAAGTTTCACACAGTTTTTCTGTAGTAGTGTTGAAGACGTGGAGAGTGTTCCAGATTTAAAAGAATGTGATGAATGATGCTTGATTTCATGACTGTGTCTGTGTAATAATTAAGTTAGAATAAGGTTCATGATATGGTGTATGAAAAGAGTCAAACTTCAGAAGACAATTTATATTATATCCAGAGCTGTTTAAATGCAGGGTCCAGAGAGAGAAAAAGACACAGAGAGAGAGAGAGAGAGAGAGAGAGAGAGAGAGAGCAGTGAGGTGTAAGTGAGATTTGCATGAACAGGACTGAATAGTTTCATTTTTCCCAGAATAGCAATTGGTGGTCCATGCTTCAGTGCTCTGTGAGTGTTTATAGCCCTGTGACTTTAACACTTCATGACTGAGAGCTGCTGCTCAGCAACTTCACCCACAGCAACCATGACTTTGATCAGCGTCTTCATCTGCACACTGGCCCTCTGGACTCAAGGTGAGAGTTTAACATCAACTCACAGCCTCACACACTTCATTTCATACTAATTCTACACCACTTTAGAGCACAGAAACACAATCTATGTTTCTCTTCAGGATCCAGAGGTCAGGTGACTGTGACTCAGACTCCTTCAGTGCAAACTGTTGCTCCAGGAAACACCGTCACCATCAACTGTAGAACCAGCAGCAGAGTGGTTGGTGGTGATGAACTACACTGGTACCTGCAGAAACCTGGAGAAGCTCCTAAACTCCTGATCTATGAAGCTACTAGGTTACAGTCGGGGACTCCAGCTCGTTTCAAAGGCAGTGGATCTAATACTGACTTCACTCTGACCATCAGTGGAGTCCAGACTGAAGATACAGGAGATTACTACTGTCAGAGTTACCATAGTGGTGGAGTGTTCACACAGTGTTAGAGCGTGGTACAAAAACCTCGGTCAGTGAGAGTACACAGAGAAGCACTGCTGCAGCTGGGAGAGACTGCAGGTGCTGAGGGGGAGGATGTGATACAGCACAATGACACACACTGTGGACCAGAGAAAACACACCACACTAACACACTAATACACACACACACACACACACACACACACATACACACACATACACACACACACACACACATACACACACTGTGGACCAGAGAAAACACACCACACTAACACACTAATACACACACACACACACACACACACACACACTGTGGACCAGAGAAAACACACCACACTAACTCACTAATACACACACACACATACACACACACACATACATACACACACCCACACACACACTGTGGACCAGAGAAAACACACCACACTAACACACTAATACACACACACACACACACACTGTGGACCAGAGAAAACACACCACACTAACACACTAATACACACACACACACACACACACACTGTGGACCAGAGAAAACACACCACACTAACACACTAATACACACACACACACACACACACACTTTCAGCTGATCATCATTAGTCCACTACAAAGACTTTTACTCTCTGTGTGGAATTTTTCCTCACTGTGGAACAGCTACGTTTTTATTATCAGGAAGTGGATTATCTCACTATCTACACTCTTAGAACGGAAAAGGAAGAACTAAACCACAGCATCCAGACTTACACAGTAATTTCCAACAATTTAATAAAAAGTATTTATTAGTTTATTTTAATTTTTTAGTAGTATACACAATTTACCAGTTCTTTATGAGTAGTAGTGTTACTGTTATAGTAATGTTCCTAGTGTTAATATTATAGACTTTTATTATATAACTTTAATATCCACATTACGACTTTATTTAACTGAACATATCTTAATTATTAACAAACCATTAGATAATAATAAACTCCCTTTAACATTCTTTAATGAGTTTAAACCAGAGAATTATATAAAATCATGAGAAAAAATGAACATTTTAAAATATATTAATTTATTTCAGTTCTGGACAGATGACCCTGAGTTATACAGCAGTTTGTGTGAAACATCTCAATGATTCTTTATTTGTAACTAGATGACATTAATTAGAAACTCTGTAAGGCACTGGGTTGAATTTCTACATTAATTATTAACACCAGTGATTTGCAGTTTCTTGATTTGATTGAATGTGAAATGTAAAAAATGTTTTTCTGTAGAGATTTCACAAAAACACTGCAACATCAGCAGCACAGTCAACAACCTGAGCACTACAACAACCACACAGAAACTCTGACCAGTCCTGCCTGCTCCTGACCAGTCCCAAACTTCTGCTCAAAGTATCTCCAATCTCACCCACTCCTACATGAAGTTTAACCCTTCATACCCTCTCTTACTGGCTCCTGCAGAATAACTGACCAATTCTGTCCACTTAAGCAGAAACTTTGAGAAACTCCACCACACCAACTCCTGCAAAACCTTTGATCAATCCCATCTGCTCCTGCAGAATAATTAACAAATTCTGCCCACTTCTGCAGAAACTTTGACCAATCCCAGCCATTGCTACAGAAAGTTTGACCAATCACCTCCTGCTCCTGTTCAGAGTTTAAACAATCTCACCTGCTTCTGCAGAAAGTTTGACCAATCCCACCTGAGGACTGAGACCAAGCAAGCTCAGAAAACTCGGGGTCTCAGTATGAGAGCTGACTTCACTTCACCAAACTCTCATAAACTGGGTTAACTGGTATCATGATGTGGGTTTACATCTCGTTAAGGTGATCCAGACTTTCCTCATCAAGTCCTGTTCACATTCACTGTAAAAAGATCAGATCTCACACTGCTTTTCAGATTCAAGATTCAAGAAGCTTTTATTGTCATTTCAACCACATACAGCTGGCGCAGTACATAGTGAAATGAAACAACGTTTCTCCAGGACCTGGTGCTACATAAACATACAACAACAAGTTCAACACAAAACAACAAACAACACCACAGAGCTAGGACAGAAGTTTGTCTTAGCCACGTAAAGTGCACAGTGTGCAGCTAGGTGCAAACAGAGCATAGACAAGACAGTGCAAAAAAGACAATAAATACAATAAAGACAACACAAAAGAACACAGGACACTTAGCGCTGAAAAGAAATAAAAGAACGTGTACTGGAATGTAAGTGAAATAAAATAGATAAAGTGAAATGATGTAAAAAAAAAAGTATTGTGCAAAAATACACAGCAGCGGTTGAGGTAGTGCAAATAGAATAAACATAATATAACTATAGCAGCGGATGACAGGTAGAGGTAGTGCAGTAAGTAATGAACAGTATAAATTATGTGTGTGTGTGTGTCCACACAGTCAAGAGAGAGTGTGTGTATCTGTGTGTGAGAGACAGAGAGTTAGTATACAGTTCAGTCCTGAGTGAGAGTGTGTGTGTGTGTGAGAGAGTGTAGAACAGTTCAGTCCTGAGTGAGAGTGTGTGTGAGAGTGTAGAACAGTTCAGTCCTGAGTGAGAGTGTGTGTGTGTGTGTGTGTGAGAGTGTAGAACAGTTCAGTCCTGAGTGAGAGTGTGTGTGTGTGTGTGTGTGAGAGTGTAGAACAGTTCAGTCCTGAGTGAGAGTGTGTGTGTGTGTGTGTGTGAGAGTGTAGAACAGTTCAGTCCTGAGTGAGAGTGTGTGTGAGAGTGTAGAACAGTTCAGTCCTGAGTGAGAGTGTGTGTGTGTGTGTGTGTGAGAGTGTAGAACAGTTCAGTCCTGAGTGAGAGTGTGTGTGTGTGTGAGAGTGTAGAACAGTTCAGTCCTGAGTGAGAGTGTGTGTGTGTGTGTGTGAGAGTGTAGAACAGTTCAGTCCTGAGTGAGAGTGTGTGTGTGTGTGAGAGTGTAGAACAGTTCAGTCCCGGGTGTTGAGGAGCCTAATGGCTTGAGGAAAGAAACTGTTACACAGTCTGGTTGTGAGGGCCCGAATGCTCCTGTACCTCTTTCCAGATGGCAGGAGGGTGAAGAGTGTGTGTGAGGGGTGTGTGGGGTCAGCCACAATGCTGTTGGCTTTGCGGATGCAGCGTGCGGTGTAAATGTCTGTGATAGAGGGGAGAGAGACTCCGATGATCTTCTCAGCTGTCCTCACTATCCGCTGAAGGGTCTTGCGATCTGAGACGGTGCAGTTCCCAAACCAGGCAGTGATGCAGCTGCTCAGGATGCTCTCGATGGTCCCTCTGTAGAACACAGTCAGGATGGGGGAAGGGAGATGGGCTTTACTCAGCCTCCTCAGGAAGTAGAGGCACTGCTGGGCTTTCTTGGTGATGGAGCTGGTGTTGAGTGAAAGATGCTTCAGATGCTTGTTGGAAAAGCTGGAGATGGATCGTGTTAAAGCTTTATATTTTACTGCAGAAGAACAAGAATATGAGGTATACAATAACCACAAAAAGCAATACTGTCACTGCTGCAGGGTGTGGGGCAAAAAAGAACTGACTGTGTAAATGAGTGAGGGCATTTTATTTAATTTCACATGATACTTGATGTAAAAGTAATTGCAACTGAAATAATTAGCAGTACATTTTTATTCAATATTCATTCTTTCAAAGGTAGAGTGTACTTTAGAGAGAATATCTCCTTGGATTCATGCAGTGAAAGTCTAAAAACTCAGGAAATCTATTGTAAAACATCTCACCATTAACTGTTTTAAGACTGATTTATCTATTGTGTATCAGAGATGTTATAGAGAGGCTTTTGAAGAGGAATGTTTAGATAGATTCTCCATTTTGAGAAAAAAAAACATCTACTGTGGCAAGGAAAAACTCCCTTAGATGGTAAGAGGAAGAAACCTTGAGAGGAACCAGACTCAAAAGGGAACCCATCCTCATTTGGGTGACAATTGTGTGATGCAGATACAGCATGTGTAAAGTGTTATGTAAATCAATAAGGAGGTTGTTGTCCACAGCGCTGCTTGAATATCCCAATCCTCACAAGCAGAACCCGGCTGGAGCTGGTCCATCTCCGGATGCCACTGGAGCCGGCACAGTCTCTGTATGCCTCGGGATGGGTAGAAGACGGGAAACAATGGAACAGCATTAGCGTAGCTGCTGTTAATTATATTAGCAGCACTAGATGATAATGTGTATTTAATCAGATGTACTGGAGCACAAGGTTATGGGATGTGTTAAATGTATGCCAGGATAAAGAGATAAGTCTTTAGTCCATGTTTAAACTGGGAGACTGTGTCTGAGCCCCGAACACTGTCAGGAAGACTATTCCAAAGTTTAGGAGCTAAATACGAAAACACTCTACCCCCTTTTGTGGACTTTGATATTCTGGGAACTACTAGAAGTCCGGAATTTTGCGATCTTAAAGAGCGTGGTGGATTGTAACGTGTTAGAAGACTGGAGAGATAGGTGGGAGCTAACCCAATTAGAACCTTGTACGTGAGTAGAGCTAATTTATAGTCAATTCTAAACTTAACAGGTAGCCAGTGCATGGATGATAATATTGGGGTTATATGATCATATTTTCTTGATCTGGTAAGAACTCTGGTGGCTGCATTCTGGACTAACTGTAGCTTGTGTATTGAAGATGCAGGACAACCACCTAGTAATGCATTACAGTAGTCCAGTCTGGAGGTCATGAATGCATGAACTAGTTTTTCTGCATCAGATACAGATAAAATGTTCCTAAGCTTGGCAATATTTCTAAGATGGAAGAAGGCTGTTTTTGTGATATTGGAAATATGATTTTAAAAGGATAAGTTGCTGTCTAATATTACGCCCAGGTCTTTCACTGTTGAGCTAGTAGTAACAGTACATCCTTCTAGATGCAAGCTGAATTGTGAGACCTTCTGTGTATTGGTTTTTGGACCAATAAGTAATATCTCTGTCTTATCAGAATTTAATAATAGGAAATTATCGGTCATCCAATTTCTAATATCTTTAACACAATCAGTTAATCTAGACAATTTACATAATTCATCTGGTTTTGATGAGATATATAACTGGGTATCATCAGCATAACAATGGAAACTAATCCCATGCCTTCTAATGATGTTACCCAATGGAAGCATGTATACTGAGAAAAGCAGAGGTCCTAAAACTGACCCTTGTGGGACCCCGTATTTCACTGGCACTACACTGGACAGTTCTCCATTTAAATCTACAAAGTGGTATCGATCAGACAGGTAGGATCTAAACCATTTTAATGCCTGTCCCTGAATACCTGTGTGATTTTGTAAGCGATCTACAAGAATATTATGATCTATAGTGTGGAATGCAGCACTAAGATCAAGCAGGACTAAAATCGAGATGCAGCCTTGGTCCGAAGCTAAAAGCAAATCATTAGTGATTTTAACTAGTGTAGTTTCTGTACTATGATGGGGCCTGAAACCTGACTGACATTTTTCAAGGATCTTGTTTTCCTGTAGGAAAGAGCATAATTGGGCTGACACCACCTTTTCTAATATTTTAGATATAAACGGAAGGTTTGAAATCGGTCTGTAATTTGATATTTCATCAGAGTCTAGTTTCGGTTTCTTAAGAAGAGGCTTAATAACTGCTAACTTAAGAGATTTTGGGACATGACCTAGATATAACGAAAAGTTAATAATATTAAGAAGAGGCTCTCCAGCTGCATGTATCACTTCTTTCAGCAATCTAGTTGGAATTGGATCTAGCAAACACATTGTTGATTTAGCCGTGGTGCTAAGTTTAGCTAGCTCTTCCTGCCTTATGCTGGTAAAGCGTGGAGGTAAAAGGTAAAGTGTGGAGCTATAGGCTGGTCTGGATCACCAGATGCCGTCAATGGTTGAACATCCAATATTTTGTTCCTGATACTATCAATTTTTTAGTGAAGAAATTCATAAAGTCCTCACTACTAAACTGTGCTGAAATACTCTCTCCAGAAATCTGATGCTTTGTTAGTTTAGCCACCATACTAAATAAGAAACTGGGATTGTTCTGGTTTATTTCTATCAGATTGCTCAGATGCTCAGCCCTAGCAGCTTTTAGAGCCTGTCTATAGTTGGACAGACAGTCTTTATATGCAATTCTAAAAACTTCTAATTTGGTTTTCCTGCACCTTCCCTCGAGGTTACAGGTTGCTCTCTTGAGGGCGTGTGTATGACTATTGTACCATGGTGCAGGTGTTTTATCTCTGACCTTTTTTAGTCGGATGGGGGCAACAGTGTCTAGTGTGCTGGTGAAAATATTGTCTATGCTGTTGGTTACTTCATCTAGTGCATCTGCATTTCGGGGTCTAGTAAGAAGTTGAGACAGATCTGGCAGATTGTTTGTAAATCTGTCTATAGTGGTTGGAGTTATAGTTCTACCAAGTTTATAACGTGGAGAGACGTGTCTAATATGTTCTACAGGTAGAGTGTACAATAAGAGGTGATGGTCTGTGATGTCATCGCTTTGAGGTAGAACGGTTATATCGGAAACATCAGTCCCATGTGATATAACTAAGTCTAGTGTATGATTAAAACGATGAGTTGGGCTATTAATGTTTTGTTTAACCCCGAAGGAATTTAGTAAATCTATAAATGCGAGTCCTAATGCATCATTAGCATCGTCTACATGAATGTTAAAGTCTCCTACAATTAACACTTTGTCAAAACTGATCAAAAGATCTGAGAGTAAATGTGAAAACTCATTAAGAAAAACACCGTAGGGCCCCGGGGGTCTATACACGGTGGCCAGAGCAAGATATAGTAGGGATTTTTTATGCCTGTCTGAGAGTGCAACATTAAGCATGAGCACTTCAAATGAGTTAAACCTGGGTCCTGTTTTCTGAGTAACGGTAAGAGAATTATTATAGATGGATGCAACACCACCACCATGACCTATCTGACAGGGCTCATGCTTATATGAATATCCTGATGGAGTAGACTCATTTAGGCCAATGTATTCATTTGGTCTAAGCCAGGTTTCAGTAAGACAGAGTGCGTCAAAACTATAATCTGAGATCATTTCATTAATAATAAGTGCTTTCGGTGCAAGGGATCTAATGTTCAGAAGCCCAAACTTAAGAAATTGTTTTTCTTTACCTATTTGGCCTTTTTCAGGTTTAATTGTGATAAGATTATTTCGAGAGTTATTGACGAATTTATCCTTTAATCTCACTAATCGGGGGACAGACACAGTTTCTATATGACGAGCTATGTGTGAACTTGTATTAGTCTGGCGAGTTGAACAGTTGCTATTATACATGTAATCTGAGGAATGACTTACCAGTCAGATGGTGCGCAGTGTCCTGGATATGTTGTCCGAGAGGACTGCTGCTCCAGCTCTGCTTGGGTGCAGGCCATCATAGAGCCTAGGAGGCTCCCAGAAAACATTCCAATTATCAACAAATGGTATATTCTGTTCTTGACACCAAGACTGTAACCATTCATTAAATGCAAATAGCCTACTGAACCTTTTGATTCCTCGCTGGAACGTGGGAAGTGGTCCTGATACGATGATCCTCATCGGGGGCGATGTGGTGCGAACCTTCTCCACCAGGTTTCTGAAGTCCTTCTTCAGGATCTCCTTCTGTATCAGCTTGATGTCGTTCGTGCCAGCATGGAGGACCACAGCTCCGATGTTCTTGGTGAGGATCGCGGGTACCTGTGCAGCGATATCAAGAACACGAGCACCAGGAAAACAATGAGTGCGCACCTTACCTTTAGCCGCGGTAGCACGGACGTGCCAGACGATGGAGTCTCCGATGATCACCACGTTGCACGCCGTCTCTCGAAGGGGAGCGAAGCGGTTGCGGGTCGAGATCTCGAAGATGGGTGGCGACGGGGGGGGAGGTCCTCGGCCGGGGCAAGGCGCGTGTCTTCTGCTGCTGCTGCATCCGGGCTTCATGGTCCCCCGGCGCCGGAGTGAACAAAACCTGAGCGGGCTGCCTCCTAGCTGCGCTGGGCCTGGGCAGAGAAACACGCGGTGTTGAGGTTGTGGGAGTGATCGTATCACGCCACGGATTTACCTGGGACAGGTGTGCGTCAGCCCGGGATGATTCCAGCACGGCTCTCCGGTGTCACAGCTGGGCGTGCTTCACCTGAAGGTCACGGATCTGCTTCTCCACGGCCTCCAGTTCCACATCCACTGAGTGCAGCTCGAAGGAATCCTCACCTGCACTCAAAAGCAAACCCACAACCGACATAGTGTTAAAATGAAGTAGAATAGCAGAGATAACTCGTGAAAAATGTAAGATCTAAACAGACTCGTGATAGCCGGGCTAGTGGGTTAGCATGCTAATAGCCGGGCTAAGGGGTTAGTGTGCTAGTGGGCTAACCAGCTGTAAGCGGGTGTTCAGGAAAACAAATAAAACTAGTGATTTAAAAAGCATTTGGAATGAGAATGTTATGTGACACTATCAGCTAATGAAGATATTATTAAAAGTAATGATCTAGGATAGAAATCTAGAAAACTTAGCGAAATTGTAGGCCAGCTTGATGGAGCTCAGAAAAACACGTTTGCACGTCTGCTGCACGTCTAATCATGCTTCTACTGTGCACCACTGGCATGTCACCTTCCTCATCTGGGTCTACACTTTACAGCCTTAAAATATTGAAGTGTGTCTTGAGAATCCCAAAGATCATTTCTATCCTGAATCTAGTATTTTCCTGATCTGCTTAAATCACCCCTGAGGTCCAGCAGTGGCAGTGGAAATGGAGTCATCAGGAGCTTCCTGCAGGTGAACCCTCTCAGGTGTCTCCAGGGAACCCAATGAAACTGATCTACAATGTAGAATGAACAGAAATATTTGTAGAAAAATATATTTAAATCAAAACCATATGGATACTGATAGAGAGTCAGCGTTCATTCCAAGCTCTACATGGTGATATAGTGTACACTCCCTGAGAATACGAGTCATGAACTGACCCAGGACATTGACCTTAATGCTGGTAGTCAGAGACTGAACACAGGTTTGTGTGAACAGGAAAAAAGGCATTACTGAGTTTTATATACATGTTCTATTAAAGCCCTGTAACTATTAAAAATCCAAATCCAAATTATAGAGCTGAGACTCACAATTAACTGAACATTTTTTTACTTAAACATCTTTTATTACTGATAAAATATTAGATGATGATTATCTGTATAGAGTCATCATAAACAAAAAACTAAGTGCCACAACAACCACACCTAAAGTTTGACTAATCCCACCAAGTCTTGCAGAATGTGTGATGAATCCCTTGTGCTCCTGATGAAACCTTCTGTATGTTGAATATCAGTGGATTTGCACAAAAATATGTTGCATAGCAAAGTATTGATCTTTCACTTGACTGCTCTGTATGTCACATTCTACACTAATGTAATTTAACCACGCCCACATCTACCACTAGACTAGCTCAACAATACTGACATGTAATAAATAGCTTTACACATTTATCAAATGTGTTGCATTACTTACTTACATTTTTAATCCTCTTCGCTCTAGTGGAGAATAAGGCATTGACAAATCTTCTCCAGCCATTTCTGTTCTGGGCGAGCGTTGCCCTGGATTTGATGGTTTTCTGATGATGTAGTCGACATTTCTATAGCAAGAGTATTTTACGCAGTGGGTTGCTAGCTCCACATGTAAACCTCCTCATTTCACATCATGGGCTTGGGACAAGGCAATACAAAAATACACTGTAAACTTATTATTGTTATTATTAGTGTATATTTACATACATACAAACATAGGAATATTAATACCACCAACAAAAAATATTATAAGAAAAGCAAAAAATAATTCTGCAACAACCTAAGGGATCAAAAGGAAGAAATTTTTAATTAGCGTTTTAAATAATGAATTGTGGCATTTAACAGTTAAGGAACCACGATGAAATCCATGATCTCCAACAGATTCTAAGTCATGTTAGCCTCTCATGTTATCTATTTAAACTGTACCTAGAATTAATCACTGCAGGAACCGGCTAATCACTGCAGGTATGGAAATGATGCTTTGTATCATCTGATGAAATGAAAATTGAGTATTTTGGTAACAAACACTAAAGGTGGTTTAAGATTACTAGAATAACTTTTAAGATAACCATTTTTCTTTCAGCTCTAACTTTTTAGCAGTTGGGGTTATAAAACAAACAAGTGATCTGCAGTGAAGGACTCACCAGGTTTTTGAGTGATGACACTTCCTGACATATCTGTAAACACGAGACATTAAAGACTTTAATGAATAACAAACAACACTGAATTTATTTATAGATCACCACGGCTACAGGGAGCATAAGTGAAAATTGAAATTAGGGCTATTTGTGTCACCTTTACTATGTCACACAAGTGTAGCAGTAATTGGTGCAGACACAAACATTTGTTATTCACCTTCATCAGGAAGCTGTATGAAATCCTCATGTAGATCTGGACACCTTGACTGGCTTTTGCCATGCAAGGGTGAAGATATTTTTCATCAGCTTCCTGACATGCGAGTCCATTCAAGAAGCAAAGATGTAAAGAGAACACCAGGTGAACACCCTGGACATATTTTGAAGAGAAACATGATGTTTAAAATTTGTACCAGTGTCACAGAGCAGTAGCCATATTTTACCATGGACATATAGGCATACCTGTTTGGAAAGGTGTTGTGTCATAGTATGTGGTTATTCCATATTTGGCCAGCACTCTGATGCCAAATCTAATCCTGATCTAGAATTATTGTCACTGAGGAAAATTTAAACCGCAGTGTATAAAGGCTCACAATAAACACAGGCAAAACTGACATAAACTTGTCGGTAACTTGTTGAAGTTGGCATTTAGTAGACTAGGAGGCTTAATATGTGATAACTTATTCATACGAATACTTATTCATACATACTTAGTTATGAATTGTCAAGTTATGAATATGTAAATTATGATTAAGTAAATTATGTAAGTTTTAAATAAGTTATTGTAATAGCATACCCACAATAAACAAATAGGCATTAGTAAACAGCTAATACTAATGCTAGCTAGCTAACTACATTTACAGTGTTAGAAATTCTATAAAAGTCTATATGATGGGGTAGTTTGTAACAATAACCATTTCAGCCTTAATGGGACTGTTAGTAGGGCTAATGTGTTTAAAATGAACAACTAACTTACTGTTTAGTGAGCTGTCATGATGATTCAGGTTCAGGTCGCAGTTGGAAACAGTGCTACACATAACCATTACTAAGTTGCTGCCCAAGTGCGAGATGTAGCCAAGTTCCAGATGTAGCTTGTGACTGTATCTCGAGATTCTTCACAGTGCAATACAATTAATAATTCCTGTTTATGGATTAGACAAACTCTAGTTTTAGTGACTTTCACCAGACAAAAATAAAAATAATGGAAAATGTGATGCAGGGAAATTTGTCATAAATTGTTGACATGGAATGACCCAAACTCATTAATCAGCAGATCTAATGAAAACCCAGCTCTTCTGAGATCATTTTCTGTAGAGATCATTCTGAAAGTCTGATAAAGTAACATATTCCCTCTCCACCTCTCTCCAACACCATGTCCTGCCTTAAATGTTTTTGAATGATTTTTATTGGAACTTTCTCTTCTTCAACACTTTTAATGGTACTTTCTCTTGGGTCTCTCTCAACTCTTGATGTTATTCCTCACTGATAATTCACTTGAGATGTATGTAATCTTGGGAAATGTAGTTACTCAGGCGAAGAGGCAGGTAAATGTATATTGTACATTAAGCAAAAAATGATAAAAAGGATAAATTACTGAACTCTTTCTATTGCCAAAACTACCGTCTGTGGCAAACAATATTTGGACATGTTTGTCACTAATGGCAGACGTGTTACCAGAAGATTGATAGAAATACCAGAAGACTGATAGAAGTTCACCACTACTGGCAAACTGTTGTGGCAAACCAGCACTGAACATATTTCCCAGTACTGTAAGTACTGGGAACAGTAAGTAACTTCTCATTATTTCTCACTTTCACATCCTGGTTTTAATGATTCATAAGAAATAAACATGAGGTGTGTCCATATAGGAAATTAATCCACAGTGCGGTGTGATAAAGCGCAAAATGAAGCACAGGAGGCTGTTTTATAGGTTATATACAAAATATAGTACAATAGTGGAGTAAATAAAGTGTAAGGTGGGACATTTAAGCTTAAATGTTATCAGAGTTGATCTTTGGAATATAAAGGGTTAATTTAATCACGTGTTAAGTCTGTGATGTCCCTTTCTGGGTAGTGAGATATGTAAAAAGTTTAAAGTTACCTCAATTTCTATATTTTTTATTGTTAATTTTAAAAGTAATTGCACCAAATCTTTAGTTTTATTTTCCTTATATCATTATATCTAGTTGTTCGTGTCTTTTATTGGGTTTTAGATGAGTTTTTTGGAGTTTTAGGTGTTAATGGGAATGTGTTTAATTTGGTACTGTCTCTTTAAGAATCTCGTGCTGAGGCGATACTCACGCGCTCCCTCGTCAGTCTGTAACTGTAGCTCCTCTCTGACAGGAATGTGTTTTAACGTGTATCTTCTGCCTAAAAACCTTTATCAATAAAATTATCAGGAATTCTACATGAGTATTTTGTACAGTATCATATCACCATAGCAACATTATTGAATTACTGAGTATTTCACTCATACAGAGTGTTTTACTGAGTGGAGTTCACATGGCTAGTCACCAGTGTTTTGTTAGCTAGCAACATCTTTCAGCTTTCACACAGTGACTAGTTTATTTTCCACATTTCCACTTTTCTTTAGGCTTCCTGTTACTCATGCTGGGATTTATCTCTTTAGCAGCACTGGTATGCTGACTCCCATGAAATTCCACATATACACTGATCAGCCATAATATTATGACCACCTGCCCAATGTTGTGTTCTCCTTTTGCTGCCAAAACAGCCCTGACCCGTCGAGGCATGGACTCCACTAGATCCCTGAAGGTGTGCTGTGGTATCTGGTGTCAAGATGTTAGCATCAGATCCTTTAAGCCCTGTAAGTGGTAAAGTGGGGCAAAAGGGTGTACATGGTCTGCAGCAATGCTTAAGTAGGTGATACATGTCAAAGTAACATCCACATGGATGGTAGGACCCAAGGTTTCCCAGCAGAACATTGTCCATGGCATGACACTGCCTCCGCCGGCTCGCCTTCTTCCCATAGTGCTTCCTGGTGCCATGTGTTCCCCAGGTAAGCGATTCACACGCACACGGTCATCCACGTGATGTAAAAGAAAATGTGATTCATCAGACCAGGCCACCTTCTTCCATTGCTCCATGGTCCAGTGCTGATGCTCATTGTTGGAGCTTTTGGTGGTGCACAGGAGTCAGCATGAGCGTCCTGACTGGTCTGCAGCTATGCAGCCCCATACACCACAAACTGTGATGCACTGTCTATTCTGACACCTTTTAGAAGAACCAGAATTAACTTCTTTAGCAATTTGAGCAACAGAACCCCTCCCTTGGATCGGATCACACGGGCCAGCCTTTGCTCCCCACGTCCATCAATGAGCCTTGACCACCCATTACTCTGTTGCTGGTTCACCACTGTTCCTTCCTTGGACCACTTTTGATAGATACTGACCACTTTAGACCGGGAACACCCCACAAGAGCTGCAGTTTTGGAGATGCTCTGATCCAGTGGTCTAGCCATCACAATCTGGCCCTTGTGAAACTCGCTCAAATCCTTACGCTTGTCCATTTTTCCTGCGTCTAACATCAACTTTGAGGACAAAACCTTCACTTGCTGCCAAATATATCCCACCCACTAACAGGTGCCATGATGAGGAGATCATCAGTCGTATTCACGGCAACTGTCAGTGGTCATAATGTTATGCCTGAGATGGCGATCCCACACAGCTAAATAATAACTGGCCCATATCCAAGCTGTCTTCCTGGTCAAAGTTTTCGAATCACTTGTCAGCAGTCAATTAAATTCCTTTCTGCTAATTACATCCTGTCTGGTTCTGGTTTCAGAAAACACCACAGCACAGCTACAGCAGCTTTAGAAGTACTAAATGATTCAGTTGAATCTGTTGACAACAAGCAACACGGTGCAGCCCTGTTTTTTATCTATGTGAAGCATCAATACTGTATCTTACCATACTGATACATCGACTCATCAGCATCGGAGTAAACATACTGTTGTTTGGTTTAATAACTCTTAAACAAAACTCAATGTGTACAATCAGAAAGACTCACCTCTCGGTCACTCAGTGTAACTAAAGGTGTGCTTCAGAGGTCGGTCCTAGGACCACTCCTATTCATGCTGTATATTACTGTTTTGAGGCTAAGAAGAGGCTCATTGCTTCCACTCTTATGTCTGTGCAGGACTTTGGTAATGTGATATATATGCATGCATCTTTTTAGTGTTTATATCCCTCAGACACTGTTTACCATTTAGCTAGTTAGCTAGCTAGCTAGCTTTACTGCTCCTGCTGCCTGGAGTCATTTGCAAAATGAGCTGAAACTTAAGGAACTGATCTCTTTAGATGCTTTTAAAGTTATTTTAAGTATCTTGGTGACAGAATCACCTGACTGTAATTGTCTTTGGTGATTTAATTCTGTACAGATATTGATCCTCTTCTCGTTATTCATTTTATTATATTGTGAACTGTGCTGCTGCCATGACGCTCTTGCAGCTTTTCCAGGTACAATAAAGGCTAAATCTGCTTGTGATTACCCTGTTTATCCCGGTTAATCCTGGACTGTTTTAACTTTGTTTTAGATTACACTTTTGGACTGTGTTTGTTTGTGTCTCCTTTATCTAATTGTGTGTTCCATTACTTTTGAATGATATTGTGTTTTGGTTATTGTTGTAGTGACTCACGCTGTGAGAGCAGAAAACAGACACACCAGAGATCGTGAACAAAAGTCTGGGTTTTATCTACAAGGTGCAGTACAAAAAGTCTTTTCTTTTTCTGTGAGTTGGGGTGCACTATGAGATTGAGAGATCAGCAGTGAGGCAGCATGATGAGGTGGGTCCCAGGAGGCTCATGGGGTACAGCACGATCGGATGCCTGCTGAATGGCTAGGTGCAAATACCATTCCCTCAGCAGGAAGCCTGCTTCCCGATCGTGCGCTCTGGAGTGTAAATCACTCTCAGTGAGAAAAATCAGGTCTCAAACTCAAACTGCCCTGATTTATGTTGCAGACCACCAAAGGTAGCCTCTTAGTTTCAGGAGGAAGTGTTACAGTACAATAAATACAACTGTCATCTTCAGGCAATATGTGTGCAAGAAAGATAGGAGCCCTCCCGAATGCCATGTGTAGCACACCCAAAAGAAAAGCTTTGGCTACTACAGCCATAAGCCGAGTACCCTCTGCACCTGGGTGGCACAGAGGCATTGGCCTAGCCAGATTTACTTTATTACAAAAAGGATGGAATCCCCCAATCTCTATCTGGGAGGTGAATATGCTCTATGGCCCCTTTCACCTTGAAAGAAGGAGGATGGAAGGTGAACTACATTCTGTAGCCTTTTTCGACAGTACTGTCGACCCACTGTGACACACCTGGCAGAAGCTTCCATGCTGCTAGGTGGTCTGAGAGAGGTGATGGAGAAATTCCGGGAATTTGAAAGAAAGGTTTTGTTCTTTTCTTTTATCTCCATCAGATTACTTCTCCATGGCAACATATGCAGCCATGAAGTGGCAGATGGTATGGGCAAAAGGGCTAAATATGTGGCCCTTTGGTGACCTCATTGGTGAGCCCCTCACTACAAACAAGCTCCTTTATCATGCCAGCCTGGTACCCCTGCCATGTAGGCTTTTCCTATAAGGGCGGACTTGGCCTGACAGGGCTCCAATGGGAGTGCAGACTTTTTCTTCATGTAGGTGATGAAGGGGGGGGAATTTCTTGCAAGTGTCTCTTCAACCCTAGGCATTGTCACATACCCGTGTTCATCTAGGGCCACAATGGCTGAATACCAGAGGCCTATTAGGAATTATTCCACCTCGACACCTCAGTGTGAATGTCTGGGGAAAAAATGGGAGACGCCTTCATGGAATGAAGTTAGGTAGTAGTCATCAAGCCCAGAGCAGAAAGTGCTAACCTTTCATCAGGCTAATCTAAGCAAAGCTTAGTAACAGCACATGTAATCACCTCCAGGAGGTTTTCGAACACGACAGAATGTGGTATCAGTTTAACTGCTGCTTGTTGTCCACATTGAGCTCTTCATCTTCCAATGCAGACAACATTATATCCTCATCTAGGACAGGAGACATTGCAAAGCGAGCTCCCAGAGCTGAAGTGGAGGTATTAGAGTCATCTGAGAGGATGAGAGAAAGGATCTGCTGGTTCTGTTCGACAAACCCGACCCGCTTCCTTGATAGACGTGGGACTTGAGCCACACGGTGCAGGGACTTGGCAGGAAATACAGCCAAGCAAGCACGAAGAGAGCTTAGCGACAGCACACAATACTGCCTTCAACAGTACAAATGCCACTGAGTGTTTTCTCTCAGAAAGCAATTTAGACAAGTTAAAGGAAATCACCTCTTGCGAGACCTGTGAGACCCTTGATCTAGGTCGGCATGCTGCCTCAGTAGATGCAGGATCTGAGTCATGAAGAACAGGTGCTTAGCTGGAGAAAACAGCCAAGCAGGAGCAGAGCTTATGGAGAAGACATGTTTCACTCCTTTACCAATCAAACAATGCAGAGAAATGACAAGTCGTCCCCTGTAATGTACCGGGGGCACAAATGCAGGCACTTTCTGAACTGTTTGCTCGCCATCTTTTATATATGTCTTCTTTTTCCCTAGTCTAGACAGATAATCAGTCAACACAAACACACACAGAATGCTTCTTGAAGACAAAGAAGCTGAAGTAAATGATGCCCTTTTATGGTTTTTCTGGCACATGACCTACCTGAACCAATAAATCAGTGTGATTTCACACAGAGCTTCAGACACAGCTTCTGTAAAGAAGTGTTCCCATAGCATCAGCCACGAAGCAGTGTCAAGTTCCCTCTAAAGGAAACCACAGTAAACGTCCCTAATGTTAATTTGCTTTATATCTACATCTTCATCAATAAATAAAAATGAAAAAAAAAAACTAAATTCTCTGCTTCCCTCACAAACTTAAGTACAGCCAATGTCTCCCACCGCTTTCCTAATGTGTTTAGATTTAACACACAACTCTGAGCATGTCATGGATATGGTGCCACTCTCTCTTTATTATTCTAGTCGTCTTCCTCCCGTAGACGGAGACAGCTGCCAATCAATCAGCTAATGCACTTATCAGGACCAGGAGGGTGTGGGGTGTGTTATATGTGCTATAGTTCTTACAGCAGCAGATTCGGTGATAAATAAAAAGAAATAAAAAATATTAATAAATATTAATCCTCACTTAAAGAGAGAGCAGTGAGGAGGAAGTGAGATTTACATTAACAGGACTGAAGAGTTTCATTTCTCCCAGAATAGAGCAGAAATTTCACCAGATGTTCAACTTCCTTCAGTCAAACTCACTGAAGCACAACACACAGCACTGAATCTACAGCTAATCCCACTCTCTCATCACACTGATCATCACTATTAACTGGAATAAAAGAACAGACAACGTCCAAAACTCAGCTTTATTTCAGCAAAAACTACAGGAAGAGCAACAGGACAGTGAAGAGAGTAAAGACAGAAATGTCAGCATTGTGTAGAACTGAAACTCTATTTAGGATGGATGATAAGCAGCTCTATGTTAAACTCTAGCTTGGATCCACTAGCCTTCACACTGACTCTTTCTGAACGTGACTGGATGATTGGCGTTGTTATGGGAGACCTTACAGCTGAACTCCTCCCCCTTTTCCCAGAGGTCTTTGCTGAGGGTCAGGGTGCTGCTGCGGCTGTAACGGCCACTCTTCTCTTCTTCCGCACTGGTCAGAACCC
>NC_080728.1:20372500-20422500 GCF_019097595.1 Hemibagrus wyckioides
AAAGACTCTTATTATCAGCTGAAGCAGAATTGTGGATATTGTATGAACCTTCAGAGAAAATAATTGTCTGAGACTACACACACACACACACACACACACACACAAGTCATCTTTGGAACAAGACACACTTCTTTACACTATTCACTTTTTAGTCTTTAACCTTTTTTTCTACACATACACGATAAATGTTGATCCCTGAGGAGCAAACCAGAGGAGACAGTAGCAGAAAACAAACCAATCCCTGACCCAACATGAGGAGGAACCCATCACAGTAATCAGAATCAAAAGGAAACCTATCATCTAATGATAGACATCAGATAGTGGGATCATAAGTCATTGCTCTTCCCCACCTGGATGCTATAAGGTCAAACATTATGACCATCAGGGAGTTTTCAGTAAGTGAAATCTTCAGGAGATCCAGTCTGTGTTTAGTGATATATTTTTTCTGCTCAGGTAAATATCCATTCTGGCCTGGCCAAGTACAGTATATACATTTAATGAGCTGACACTTGAATCTTTTCAGATATTTAAAATGAGGACTGAAAACTGAGAAGTTAAAGCCACATAAATTAAGTTTAAGATTTTCCATAAAAACAACAATCTCTAAACAAATCAAACATTCCTGTGTGACCTCAAGAGTGAAAATGGAGATAAATAATCCACAGAGACAATTCTTTGTAAAATCCTCCATCAGCAATTTTTTGTGTTAATGGTGGTATTATGATTCTGAGGTGCACCACAGGGTCAGTAACAGGTAACTTACCAAACTAACAGAAGGAGAAAGCACAACCAGGCTTGTTCAGTATTAACCACCACACAAACAACAATAAAAATAGGTCCAGGACGATATTTGTGGCTAGTGACATTTAATTCTCACACAAAACTCAAGAAATACAAAACGATTTCACACACAACTGCATGCTGTGGATATGGTGCCACTCTCTCTCTCTCTCTTTTATTATTCTGGTTTTCTCAGTGGTCAGGACTGGGCAAGCTGCAGACTTCATCTCACTCTCCAATGAAGCTGCAGTAACAGTGTGATCACACAAATAATAACATAATATGTGCCATGGCACGCAGCAGGTGGTTTATATAATGTTCTTTATTCTGGTTTATTATCATCATTAAAACCCAGTACACTTTGACATGGTGTGTCTAATCTCTTATTCAGTTTTATCTTCTTAAAAACCTTTACACAAGCCTTGTACAGCAGCTTACCTTACACTGTTTTAAAGTTGGTTTCCCCATTACTCTTCAATCAGTGGACCCCCGACCCCCCCATACCTGTTTAGGTCTGGAGTGATGCCTAGGTGGGAACAAGATCCCTTGTCTGCATGACTGGTCTCACTGTTTTATAGTCCATCAGTTGTATACTCTCCTCTAATTTTAGGCTGGATCTCCCTGGTCTCCCAGGTCCTCTGTCAGGTCTGTCCCTATAATGTTTACCAGTGTCACAATCCCTGAGAGTGTAAGGGCAGTAGATTACTCTGAGATGTCCACACCCACTGTACTGTATCACTACACTCTACTTCCAGTAGCTAGTGTAATGGGGTTAATTTTGTTTTGTTTTTTTCACAAAAGATGATAATCCAGTAATCCAGTAACATCCTGCTTTCTTGTGTCAATAAAACAAAGTTCCACACATACCAGCTTGTGCCACAGGGATGCTGCTGCTGCTAAGTTGTTGGTAACCAGCGTTCACCCCCTGTAGAACCTCTTTGGTAGCAGACACCTTCACCTGCTCAGTCTGCCCTTTACATGTTCAGCAGTGTCCTCCCAGTTTATTTAAAAACTCAGTGTTACCTAGTTAAACACCCAAGTATTTAAAACCACTTTTTTTCCACATTAAGCCTTTTAAAAAGTCTTTTAAAGCATCAATTAAAACATTCTCTCTGTTTAATACCATGACCATGACAAAAAGAAGCACTGGAGTGAGGCATGTTAAAACCAGAAAGTTGATTCCTCAGTTTACCTAAAAGGTGTTCAGTCTCTTGGATTGAGCCAGACAGAGAACAGCCTTCTCTAATGACACTATAAATTCTACAAGGGACATAAAAAATCTCTTAATTATGATGAACCTAGAAGGAGCATCCATCTCAGCCATGCTTTGAAATCATCAGCCCCTGTGTTGTTAGGCCCAACAGGTCATTTATTCTGGCTTTTTTACTGTTAAGGGCTTCCGTATGCCAGCATAAACATACCAAACATTATGGATCATCACCAGGGGTCTCTATTTTCTTGAGTAATCAGTTGATGAACAACCGGTTTACAGTCTGGAAAAAAAACTTCTCCAGCACATAACATTTTTTGCCACTTTGTGTTTATTAAAAATCCTTGATGTCTTCAGCATGGTATATGACTGATTCTAGAACTGTTCTTCTTGAGAAACAAAGATAAACACAGTGTCTGTATGATTCTCTTGCCCTGTCCCTTGTTACAGACAGGGTCTCTCCTGGTCTGGTTCAGCTAGACAGGGCTTCTCCCAGTCTGGTTCAGCCAGACATCCACAATGCAGAAGCACAAGTACACCTGTTCCTCATGATTCCCACTGATTGTTACCTGTATAAATAAGCAACATGCCCCTCCTCTCATCGCTGGAATGTTATGTGCCGATCATGAACTGTATTTTTGTGTTGAACTGTTTTCTTGTTCTCAACCACACTTTGCTCCTCATCTCACACACTCATCTTGAGATGAGTCAAGTCAAGTCAATAAAAGATTCTTGACTCTTGACTTGACTTGACTCATCTTGCCGGTTAGATTTGACTCTGTGGATTTAACATCTCCATTCTGGTTTGTTTTTTAGCTCATGAAGGACATTAGACAGCACAGTCTAAGTCATTATGCCCAGTACAAAATCTCACAATCTTATTATGTCTATTTATTAAAACATATCAAACAAGATTCCTGATAATGACCCCTAACGTTAGATATTAAGGGGACAGCAGATTATGCAATGTGCATGCTCAACAAGTAGGAAAGGTCAGCTGTAACATCATGTGGACTGGAAGGTCTATAGTTCCATTGAAAGAAGCTCACTATTAGTTAAAGAAATCATTGACTCTTATTTCATCCTAAATTTCCACTACATGTGTGTGTGCATATCTCATAATAGGTCAAAGTAGTAGTATTAAAAAAAGACACTGCCAGCACCAGTACACAATGAGACAATGAAACACTCTCTGGAGAGCTCAGCTGCCTAGAATCCTCCAGGATGATTAACTTGGATTGCCTGTACCTGCTAGGCTGGTCATTTTAGACCAGCTTACAAAGATTCTGGTTTAAGGATATGCCTTCCCCTACTGAATACTGCCTAATGGGCTAAAACACATAATATAATCCTCCCACAGGCAGAGGCAGCTGTCAGTCAATCAGCTCACACTCTTACTAGGACCAGGAGGGTGTGGGGTGTGTTATATGTGCTATTGTTATAGTTATTCAGACTAAAATCACTTCTTTCTTTTCCTTCTAAATTCTTGAACACATTGTTTATAATCAACTGTCTCTCGGAGCACAACCCCCAAGATACCAACCAGTCTGGCTTCAAAGCAGCACATCCACAGAGACTGCCCTTTTGGCTGTCACTGAGAAACTACATGCTGTTAGATCAGCCAAGCTGTCATCTGTCCTCATCCTCCTTGACTTTTCATCAGCATTTGTAGTTAAGTAGTTAAGTACATTCAACAGCTAATAAAACCCCAGCTGTAACCCTGTGTATACTGAGGCTTCAGGCAATGTAAATTAAAACTAGTAAAAAATAAAACTGTGCCTCTTTTATGTGTCAAATGGTAATAACAAAATCAAATATCAAATATGTCTACAACAAGTACGTATTTATGCATACATTTTAGAGATTTTGGGCTAAAAACACAAGCCTGTCAACTTGATCTGGCTTTAGGGAAGCCTGCAAGCATGTATCTACATTTCCTCCTGTACTAAAAGCCCTCTCTGAAGGAGAGCTTGTGGCTGGTATGCACAAGTATTCTTTGCCATTTTTGAAAGCCTTGGGTCGACCTTTTCATGTTCCTTCCACCATTTTAGCGGGTCCCCCTCACTATCCAGGTTGCATGACTGTAAGTAAGACTGCAGCTCACAGGCTACACTGGGTTCGTGGTTGCTAGGTGGCAAGGCTTGTTCAGTAGTTTTAAAGTAGCATCCTAAAGTCATCTATTTCTTTGGAGCGCATCCAGCTTCAGCATTCTCCTCAGTGTTTTCTTGTGGTGGTGCTGGGAGTGTCACCTAAACACATACAAAGACAATTACAACTAATTTTAAGCAGCATTAAATTACTAGATAAATCTCAGTGCATCTTTTTTTATTACCATCACTGCCACAGCCTGCATCTCAGCTTTCAGTCTGGCTTGTATTGATGCTTTGTTGTCTTCAGCGGTGTAGCTCATCTTAAAACGTGGATCCACAGTAGATGCCATGTCCAACAGAGCCTGGATATGTGGCTCGCTGTATTTTTCATTTAGGTCCTCCAGGATTTTAGACTTTATTGCTCTGGACAGGTCAGTATCATCATCCTTAACTTTCAAGATTGACGAGTTGAAAAGATGAAGAACTGGCTTTACAAACAACACGCTGACGTACGTCTCACCAGACAGTGCATCCGTAAACTTAACTAGAGGTTGCAGGGATTTGTTGATTGCCTCTAGCACATCCATGTCCTGCCATGTTGGGATATGATGCCGAGACTTCTTGTCAGAAGACAGGACATGTGCAGTGGCCTTTTCCTGCTCGATGACTCTTTCTATCATGGCTTGACGTGATCCCCACCTCGTTGGACACTCTGTTTTCAGTGAGTGCTCTGGGAGCTTCAGCTCCTTTTGTGCTGCTATAAACTCCCTCTTACACTTCCAGCTGTAGGAGAAGGTGCTCACCAACTTTTTGCAACTTTTTGTTAGTTCATGTTGGCTCGGCTCTATCAAATAATATTTACTAATCTGATACACTATTAAAATAGAAAATAGCATTTTTCATTAACTAATGGAGTTAACTAATGTTAACAAATAAAATCTTATTGTAAAGTGTTACTAGTTTCACATCATAAGGAAAAACACGTTAACACAAGTTACCGATGGCTAAATGCAGTCTATGACCAAAGCAGTGTAGCCTCGTCCAGTTATTCATAGATGCTGCCCTGATCATATTAGCTGCTATCAGTTGTAATGCATACGAGTCTTTCCAGAGATCGCTTCCTTTAGGTCCACTGCAGTAGACTCCGCTGTATGGTCTTGTGGGAAAAACGAAGTTTGCAAAAGCTTGCTTTTCATCTCAAACTCGCTGTCAGTGAAATGAACAGTCAAGCTCAAATACAGTTCTGTCCTTCTACTTGACCATAAGTCGGTTGTTGCAGCAAAATATTCAATGCTGCTAATTTCTCTTTCTATTTCCAGTCTGCATTTCGCATACAGCGAGGGCAGCGCAACTTTAGAAAAATGGTTGCGTGAGGGAATGTTGTCAAGTGTGGCAATCATTTTTTAACCCCCTCACTGCTCACTGTGCTTATTGGACACATATCTTTGGCTACATGATACGCGATCCCCTCCGTTATTTCCTTGTGTCCTTGCGAGCAATGCGAATATGGTATTGCATTTAACAATGTCCCGGTATTGTTGTCTGTGTCGTGGATGGTCGGGGATTTTTTGTGGTTGCTGCTTGTGTCTTCAGCTTTTGAAATTCTTGATATTGCACTGTGGCTTTTAAGGAGGTTAATGAGGTTTGTTGTGTTATCTTGGGATGTTTGGACGGAACAGGAGCACAGTTCACACAAGACTCGTACCTGATCAACATGACTTTCCTCGAAACCGAAATAATTCCAAACAATGGAGTGTGACCCCTTTTTGGGGACTAACGTACGTACTTCTGCACCTTCTTCTTGCTGCTCAGCCATTATGACCGTTCGAGGTGAATGACTTTAAATCTCGTGATGCCAACGTACTTCTACCATAACACTGAGCGCGCTCGCAATTTAGACGCTGTCACGTCAGACTTGTGACGCAAGCCATCATCCATTCTGTACACTCTGACTCCGCCCATAACAACGAACAAACACTTTGCTTGATTTTAGACCGTCTGTTTTGTGCTTTGTGTTTACACATTAATATCGCGACGATTTTTATTAATTAACCGCGGGGCACAAATATCGTTATCATGATAAAAAAACAATCACTGGACATTTTCAAACAAAGGTTGAAGACATACCTCTTCCTGAAACACATAAACTCTTATTTTCCCTGTGTGTTTTATGTTTTGTTGTATGTTGTTTTGTTTTGTTGTAACTACCAGCACAATTCATAGGCTAAAGGTAACTATTGAAGAAGTGTTAATATATTCATTGATAGAGATTTTAAAGAACTTTTGTACATCACTCTGGAAAAGAGCGTCTGCCAAATGCCAGAAATGTAAATGTGAATGAAATGTTATTATGGAAGATTCAGTGATGCAGGAAATAAAAATGTAGCAGACTGCAGTTAGAACCTTTAATGTTTTAGATATCATTGGAAATAAATTAAAGAACATGATAGAGATAAAATTAGAATAATAGCCTACATATTAATCCTCACTTAAAGAGAGAGCAGTGAGGAGGAAGTGAGATTTACATTAACAGGACTGAAGAGTTTCATTTCTCCCAGAATAGAGCAGAAATTTCACCAGATGTTCAACTTCCTTCAGTCAAACTCACTGAAGCACAACACACAGCACTGAATCTACAGCTAATCCCACTCTCTCATCACACTGATCATCACTATTAACTGGAATAAAAGAACAGACAACGTCCAAAACTCAGCTTTATTTCAGCAAAAACTACAGGAAGAGCAACAGGACAGTGAAGAGAGTAAAGACAGAAATGTCAGCATTGTGTAGAATTGAAACTCTATTTAGGATGGATGATAAGCAGCTCTATGTTAAACTCTAGCTTGGATCCACTAGCCTTCACACTGACTCTTTCTGAACGTGACTGGATGATTGGCGTTGTTATGGGAGACCTTACAGCTGAACTCCTCCCCCTTTTCCCAGAGGTCTTTGCTGAGGGTCAGGGTGCTGCTGCGGCTATAACGGCCACTCTTCTCTTCTTCCGCACTGGTCAGAACCCCAGTGTTCACCTGGGAGCCGTCCACTGTCCAGCTCACCAGCGCCCCCTGTGGAGAGTAGCCAGACAGCAGGCAGAGCAGCGAGGCCGATCCTTCAGACAGCTGCAGAGGAGACGGAGGGAGCAGAGACACGGAGGGATTCACCACAGAACCCGCTGAAAAAGAGAAACACACACACACACAGATACACACACACACAAAGATACACACACACACAGATACACACACACACACACACACACACAGACACACACACACACACACACACAGTTAGAAAGGATTCTGAAATATTTCTGTAACTTTGTGGAACTGACTGATCTTACAGAGTAATGAAGTCTAATAAAGTCTGACTTCATGACTGAGTTTCATTGAGTACTTTATTATTTGACCTCAGTTTCAGTGCAGAGACAAAACAAACATGTTCCACACTGTAATTTATCTGGAAAAATCATTTTTCATAACAAGTCTTATTACTTTATACTTCAAACCTTCAGCATATTTAACTGCAGCAAATACAAATGTAGCTGATTACAGAAATATTCATTGTTTAACACAAACACACACAGCAGCTAACATCTGGATTTTACATCAGCACAAAGTCACTATATTTATTAAATGTTTATTATAGAGTAACTGCAGAGTTATTACATGTTGAATATATAGCAAGTGTGTCATTATTACATATTTAACATCAATTATTGTGTATTTGTTGAATGTTCAAGAACATTTCTATGGGATCTGTTCTGATACTGAAATGTATTCCTCAACACAGCATAATAATACACAATAAAATCAATGATGTCATTCTAAACATAAATAATCTAGTTTAAGTTTATTTATTCATGGAATTAGTAATGAACTAAACTGATTTAGTTTTAAAAAGAAGAAAACACACTTACTGTTCACAATGAGTTTGGAGCCTCCACCAAAAGTGTACCACAGTGATACATTCTAATGAAACCATCGTACAAAAACCTCCATCACACTGCAGTGCACACACACACACACACACACACACACACACACACACACAAACACACACACACACACAAACACACACACAAACACACACACACACACACACAAACACACACACTTTGCATTGGTGGTCCATGCTTCAGTGCTCTGTGAGTGTTTATAGCCCTGTGACTTTAACACTTCATGACTGAGAGCTGCTGCTCAGCAACTTCACCCACAGAAACCATGACTTTGATCAGCGTCTTCATCTGCACACTGGCCCTCTGGACTCAAGGTGAGAGTTTAACATCAACTCACAGCCTCACACACTTCATTTCATACTAATTCTACACCACTTTAGAGCACAGAAACACAATCTATGTTTCTCTTCAGGATCCAGAGGTCAGGTGACTGTGACTCAGACTCCTTCAGTGCAAACTGTTGCTCCAGGAAACACCGTCACCATCAACTGTAGAACCAGTAGCAGTGTGGCTGCTGGTAGTGCTCTACACTGGTACCTGCAGAAACCTGGAGAAGCTCCTAAACTCCTGATCTACTTGGCTACTAACTTAGAGTCAGGGATTCCAGATCGTTTCAGTGGCAGTGGATCTGATACTGACTTCACTCTGACCATCAGTGGAGTCCAGACTGAAGATACAGGAGATTACTACTGTCAGAGTTACCATAGTGGTGGAGTGTTCACACAGTGTTAGAGCGTGGTACAAAAACCTCGGTCAGTGAGAGTACACAGAGAAGCACTGCTGCAGCTGGGAGAGACTGCAGGTGCTGAGGGGGAGGATGTGATACAGCACAATGACACACACTGTGGACCAGAGAAAACACACCACACTAACACACTAATACACACACACACACACACACACACACATACACACACACACACACACACACACACACATACACACACACACACACACTGTGGACCAGAGAAAACACACCACACTAACACACTAATACACACACACACACACACACACACACACACACACACACACACACACACACACACACACACACACTGTGGACCAGAGAAAACACACCACACTAACACACTAATACACACACACACACACTGTGGACCAGAGAAAACACACCACACTAACTCACTAATACACACACACACACACACACACACTGTGGACCAGAGAAAACACACCACACTAACTCACTAATACACACACACACACACACTGTGGACCAGAGAAAACACACCACACTAACTCACTAATACACACACACACACACACTGTGGACCAGAGAAAACACACCACACTAACTCACTAATACACACACACACACACACTGTGGACCAGAGAAAACACACCACACTAACACACTAATACACACACACACACTGTGGACCAGAGAAAACACACCACACTAACACACTAATACACACACACACACACACACACTGTGGACCAGAGAAAACACACCACACTAACACACTAATACACACACACACACACACACACTGTGGACCAGAGAAAACACACCACACTAACTCACTAATACACACACACACACACACACACACACACTGTGGACCAGAGAAAACACACCACACTAACTCACTAATACACACACACACACACACTGTGGACCAGAGAAAACACACCACACTAACTCACTAATACACACACACACACACACACACACACACTGTGGACCAGAGAAAACACACCACACTAACTCACTAATACACACACACACATACACACACACACACACACACACTGTGGACCAGAGAAAACACACCACACTAACTCACTAATACACACACACACATACACACACACACACACACACACACACTGTGGACCAGAGAAAACACACCACACTAACTCACTAATACACACACACACACACACACACTGTGGACCAGAGAAAACACACCACACTAACACACTAATACACACACACACACACACACACACACTGTGGACCAGAGAAAACACACCACACTAACACACTAATACACACACACACACACACACACACTGTGGACCAGAGAAAACACACCACACTAACTCACTAATACACACACACACACACACACACACACACACTGTGGACCAGAGAAAACACACCACACTAACTCACTAATACACACACACACATACACACACACACTGTGGACCAGAGAAAACACACCACACTAACACACTAATACACACACACACACACACACACACTGTGGACCAGAGAAAACACACCACACTAACTCACTAATACACACACACACATACACACACACACACTGTGGACCAGAGAAAACACACCACACTAACTCACTAATACACACACACACACACACACACTGTGGACCAGAGAAAACACACCACACTAACACACTAATACACACACACACACACACACACACTGTGGACCAGAGAAAACACACCACACTAACACACTAATACACACACACACACACACACACACTGTGGACCAGAGAAAACACACCACACTAACTCACTAATACACACACACACACACACACACACACACACACTGTGGACCAGAGAAAACACACCACACTAACTCACTAATACACACACACACATACACACACACACACACTGTGGACCAGAGAAAACACACCACACTAACTCACTAATACACACACACACACACACACACACACACACACACTGTGGACCAGAGAAAACACACCACACTAACTCACTAATACACACACACACATACACACACTGTGGACCAGAGAAAACACACCACACTAACACACTAATACATACACACACACACACACACACACACACACACACACTGTGGACCAGAGAAAACACACCACACTAACACACTAATACATACACACACACACACACACACACACACACACACACACACTGTGGACCAGAGAAAACACACCACACTAACACACTAATACACACAACTTTAATATTTATTAAATAAATCCACTGTCATATAAACACCAGAGACGAACAGACAGTGGAGGATCAAACCCCAGAAGGGGTGTGTTTATTGAGGTAGAATACGGGTAGAGATAGGAGTGTGGAGGATACTCAGCTGTAAGAATGGAGAACTGGAAATCAGAGCTGAGGGGAGATGAAGACGTACGGAGGTAAGTGGAGTCTGGGAGAGCAGCAATCTGACTGATATGCGGAGAAGGGAATGATAGCAGTGGAGGTGAATAGGTATAGGCAAAGTAGCTCGGAGGCTAAAGCTAACATAAGGCACCGTAGCCGAGAGTCGGTGCCAAAAACGAGACCAAACGGGGATGAACTGAAGGAAGTGTTCTTAAATAGGGGAGTGGAGGTGATTAACTAATGTGGTGCAGGTGATCTAAATCAATACTCGGGAGAATGAGTGCGCTGGCGAGGTGTCGGGTCCGGCGTGCCTGTGACATCAACATTATAGAGCTGAGACTCACAATTAACTGAACATGTCTTAATTATTAACAAACACTGAAAAAAATGATTCATTGAATTTACACAATTTTTTTAAGTTAAGTGGTTGCAATCAATTTATTTTAGCTACATTTAAATAAATACATTTAGTTCACTGACTTTATTAAACTAAATTTATTTATTCACAAGTAGCTAAAATAAATTGATTGCAACCACTTAACTTAAAAAAATTGAGTAAATTCAATGAATCATTTTTTTCAGTGAACCAATAGATAAAGATGAAGTTCCTTAAACATTCTTTAACAAGTTTAAACCAGAGAATTACATAAAATAATGACAAAATGAACAGGGTTTTTAAAATATATTAATTCATCTAAAATCTATACAGATGACCCTGAGTTATACAGCAGTTTGTGTGAAAAAATGATTCTTTATTTGTAACTAGATGACATTAATTAGAAACTCTGTAAGGCACTGGGTTGAATTTCTACATTAATTATTAACACCAGTGATTTGCAGTTTCTTGATTTGATTGAATGTGAAATGGAAAAAATGTTTTTCTGTAGAGATTTCACAAAAACACTGCAACATCAGCAGCACAGTCAACAACCTGAGCACAACAACAAGCACACAGAAACTCTGACCAGTCCTGCCTGCTCCTGACCAGTCCCAAACTTCTGCTCAAAGTATCTCCAATCTCACCCACTCCTACATGAAGTTTAACCCTTCATACCCTCTCTTACTGACTCCTGCAGAATAACTGACCAATCCTGTCCACTGAAGCAGAAACTCTGAGAAACTCCACCACACCAACTCCTGCAAAAAACTTTGATCAATCCCACCGTCTCTTGAAGAACATTTGTCCAATCCCATCTGCTCCATTTCTCCAATTCAAACCAATTCTGCCCAAGCAAGCTCAGAAAACTCGGGGTCTCAGTATGAGAGCTGACTTCACTTCACCAAACTCTCATAAACTGGGTTAACTGGTATCATGATGTGGGTTTACATCTCGTTAAGGTGATCCAGACTTTCCTCATCAAGTCCTGTTCACATTCACTGTAAAAAGATCAGATCTCACACTGCTTCAGATGCTTGTTGGAAAAGCTGGAGATGGATCGTGTTAAAGCTTTATATTTTACTGCAGAAGAACAAGAATATGAGGTATACAATAACCACAAAAAGCAATACTGTCACTGCTGCAGGGTGTGGGGCAAAAAAGAACTGACTGTGTAAATGAGTGAGGGCATTTTATTTAATTTCACATCACACTTGATAATATAAAAATATGATAAAGCTGGAAAAGACATTTAAATACGTTCAGAATTTATTTGCTTAAGGAAGGATTCATGATTTCTACACTGATTTCTATACTGGCTCCTCCCCCCAGTACCAGGGGAGCTCGTTTTAAACAGGTAACAGAAGAATTGGTCAGTAAATGCCTGTCTCACAGCCCTGCCCTCTGATTGGTCCACGGTGACAGGATGCAGCAAATCATGGTCATTAAATCATTAAATGGTTTTGTGCCATTTAAAGAACTGATGTTTTTTTGTCCTCAGTATTTTTTTCACAGTCGCTTATGTTAGAAAAGTGTCTACGTTTACATTGGGGCAGTGGCGGCTCAAGTGGTTAAGGCTCTGGGTTGTTGACCGGAAGATCAGGGGTTCAAGCCCCAGCACCACCCCGTTGCTGCTGGTGGGCCCTTGAGCAAGGCCCTTAACCCTCTCTGCTCCAGGGGCGCCGTATCAAGTCTGACCCTGCGCTCTGGCCCCAACCTCCAAGGATGGGAAAGACAGACTTTCAGTGTGCTGTAATGTATATGTGACAAATTTCATGAGTCCATTTCATGAGTCCTTCACCACCAGGGTGCAGTGTGACATCATACAGATGTGGTTTAAGAATGCTCGTCAGAGGGACAGGAATCCCGTGACGACTCCGAGGAAAGACGAGACCAGTAGGTGGCAGTCGTGTTTCGTGTACATTGAAATTGATCAACATAACGTGGTGCAATTGGTGTATGATATCAAAGTACCACAAAAGCTATTTAAAAGCATACGGAGCAGTCTGTTCTTGCAGTAGGCTACTCTGATGTCTGATGGTCTGAGAAGCGCTGCATGAAGTCAAACACATTAAATGATGTGCTTGGCCACGGCATTTCTCTCAGAAGCAGATTAAAACAAGCAACAAAGAAAGTAAACGTGTGGAATTCATATTTAACATTTTCAGCAGTGAGTTTTTAATGTCATAACTTCATGGTGTGAGGTTTTATTGCGTGTGATGGAAGTGGGAAGAACGCGTTGCCCTGCAGGCAGCTGAACCTGGAGCGCGAGCATCCATCAGGATACGTTTAAAAAATATCTTAATATTCTACAAATGCGCCCTTCTTCTACTTATGCACTTGTTTTGAGTGTAATAGTTAAAACATATTGTGCCTAAAAGCTATTTTAAGCTATTGTTATAATATTATAGCAATATGTAAAAATTTGTTTATGGACTGGTCAAATGGCTCTATCATTGAACGTTTGATCGTTACTGTAGCACTTATATATTATCTTATGTCACGTTTATATATTCTCTAAAACACTTCTAAATATGAAATATATCTATCTATCTGAACATGGTCTCTGTTTAATAATCACTGCGGTATCTCCCTCCCGCAGCCCGCTGCTATGTACAGTCCTGTAAACTCGTGCACTCTGAAGCTCGCTGGACCGAACAAGCAGATGTGCGTCCGCTGACTTTTGTTGCTTAAGGGTCAGTGCAAGTTTTTGATTTGACATCTTTTATTAGCTGATTTTTAAGAAATGCAAAACTTCTGTCAGGGAAACCTGTTTAATGTCTGTAAGCAAAGACCTATCCACACCTATTCACATTTATGTAAGTCCACCTAGAGTATAAATTTTAATAAAATAACATTTAGTAAAATTATTACATGGATGCTACAGTATTGGGACAATAAAAGCTTTCCCTTACCGACCCCTAACCCTACCCAGTAAATACTTTATTCTTAATAAAGACTCAATAGGCTCGATAAGGATCGTTTGATTCTTACCTGCAATTATCTTGTCATGTTCATATTTTTGTCTAAAACACATCTAAATATGAAATATATCTACAGTGAACATGTTAAATAAAAAAATTGGAATGTAGTCTAGATCCAGATATCCTGTTTTTTTAGCCTCTGCCTAATATAATATAGTTATATTGTAATATTTGTTCATTTTTTCACCCCTTAAAACTAGGCTACAGTCTGAAGGATTGTAGTAATGTGATTTAAAGGCTAAACAGTTGCAGTTTGTATAGTGCACGTTTCAGTGTGTGAAGTCGACCGCACCCAACGCCATCTGGGGGTTTTGTATATTGAGGCATTAAGCAGATGTTTTTTTATCCAAAGGGATTCGCAAAAATTCTCTCTTTTTTAATTTTCATATCCAAATGGGCTGAATTGATGAAACATTTATTTATACAATATATTGTTATATATAAACCTAACCTTTTGTAACTTAATTTAATACCTCTCCTATAATGTGCTTTGCCAGCGGATGAGTTAACCTCTCTCCAGCGCTTATTTCCAGCAAGCGACAGAGATGATAAAATGCTTGAGAGCCACATTTTTGAAGTTTACTCTTTTTTTCCTGCTTGAAACCTGCATTGAACATAACTTACGTTATCGTCCGCCGTTATACATACAGTATATCCGTTATACTGTACTGTTTATATTGTGTGATTGCCTACATTTTAGTTTAACACCATGAACTCCAATTTACACTTAATTTTCTTATTTTTGTTTGCATTTTTCGGTGTTGGAATCTTACTTCCCACATTCATCCGAGTTTATGTAGCGCATTTCTTTGACATTAAATGGCATATAAAAAAGCTTTACAGGAGCCTCCGCCTACTACAGTAGTTTTGATATACTATCTGATTTAATATTGTTCGTTAATTGTTTCACAGCTTAAATATACATTAATATACATAGACAGCAGGATGTTTCTGAGGCGATCTCTTCGCCTTTCTTCCCCAAAGAGGTGCTAAATGTAATTTCCATGTAAAACCCGGTTCGAGCCGTGTTCAGACGATCTGAGATATCTTCCCCCACAATGCTTCTCCCACACTGACTTTTAGGGTTGGGGAGGGTCTACTCTCATGAGTTAGATTGTCAATCATGGACAAGGACATGCACAGAAGGATCCCTATTTATAGGGATAGACATTAGGGTAAACTGGTTACAGGTGACACAATCAGGAGAGAGAACAATAGGTCAGGCATTACTCGAAAGACACACAAAAAAGCAGGCTTGGCGGGTTCACCTGCCAGCGCCCTCCTCAGGCCTGGCAGGGAACAGTCCAGCAGTTCCTGACTGTAGTATCTTTTAGTTCTTCAAACCAGAACTTTCCGATGGCAGCAATTAAATCAGTCTTCCTAGTTGGTTTTGCTGTTTTTCTAATATAGTCTTTCATAGCATGCCACACCATCTCAATGGGATTCATATCAGGGGATTCGGCTGGAGTCTTGACCCAGTCAATGCCCTCTGCTGCAATGACTTTTCTTGCAGCAGTGTGCTTCGGGTCATTGTCCTGGAAAAAACGGTGGTGGACTCCGAAGTTTTCCCTGATGTATGGGGCGGCGGTTTCTTTTATGATAGCTTCCTCGAAGAAAGACCGGTCCATTATCCCTTCAAATATTGCAATCGGTCCTGGTCCAAGTCTGGATATTGCCCCCAAACATGAACTTTCAAAGGATGCTTTGGTTTTGGTTTGAACACACGTCTTCCTCTTTTACAAAACGACATAGTGGCAAAGCGATCCAAAGCCACCATTGTTTCATCAGTGAAAATTACGTCGTCAAACAGCTCCTTCCCCTCGATCCATTTTTGAGCTTGTTGAAGTCGAAGCTCTTTATTTGTGTCTCGGATCATGGGACAATGTTGAGTTTTCCCATACCTCCATCCACAAGTTTTTGTCTGACACTGCATATGGATCGCTCATGCGACATTATGTCGCTAATGTCCACACCAAAGTCATGAAATGGTCCATTTTCAGGAGACTCTAGACTCGGAGTCTCCAAAAGAGTCGACATCAATACAGGACTGTCGCCAGCATCAACCGGACCGTCTGTGGAGGTGGACTGATCTGTTGTCGGCGGACGAGACGGGGGTGCCTTTTCTTTCAAACACTCTTCCAACCAGCCTACTCTTGCCTCCAAATTCAGAAGCTTTCGTGGGAATGCCATTAACTCGTGCTTCAAAACTTTCACTATGGCGGGACACTGGTTTTTAATCAGTGCAGCCTGAAGAAACCAACGTTAAGAGTAATTTTAATACATTTATTACAACATGGACATGTACATGAGTGCTTATCAGTGTTACAATAAAAACAATTACATACCGATTTCTTTTTTACAAGCCATGGTTTGTTCTCCTTTCCTGATTTCTGTAGAGACATTTTGATGGTTAACACAGAAGTGCAACACAAACTGAACAAGAAATGGTGTAAATAAAAATACTTTCCTACCCTTTGTTTTTTGCTAGCGCAAATGGCGACTTTCTTATAGAATGTCTTTGCCTCCATGTCTGTTGTGAGATTAAATTTTCTAACAGTTTAGTACCACGGGTCGATGTGCAGCAACCAAATAAGTGACACTTTTACATGAACTGCAAATGCATACACTGTACATTGGCTAGTTTGATGCAGCATTTTATAGCTTAGGATCTCCCCCCAAAAGATAGTGTGAATGTTTTGGTATTAACTGCATTTACAAAACAAAACCGATTTACCAGTTGAAAAGACTGTGAAATGGTTAGGACAACCGCCTGATGCTTGTTTTTTTCAAAGCCCATTCAGATGTATAACTTTTAAAGATAAAAATGTTTAGGACAACTACGTAGTGTAGTAATGTAAAATAAAGTGCCTAATTCATGTTTAAGTATTTATTGGGTAGGGTTCAGGGTCTATGTGAGGAGGGATTTCATTGTCATAATAATGCAGCATCCACTTTATTATTTTTATAAATATAATCTTTTATACTCTGTTCATTATATCCTGTTAATCTACAAAAATACTGACGTGCAAATAGTGTCTGCCAATATATATGTGACTTTTGTGATTTACTGTTTTCTGCATAAACTCATCCTACATAATGTAAAGAACATTCAGTGAAAATATAATCTTGATATCCTTAATATTGAATATTAACAAGATCATGTAAAAGATCATAATCATACTGAAATTAATGGTTAAATTCAAACTTTGATGCTCCTTATCTCAGAATTTGATTTCTGGGTTTTCACAGGCAGGGTAACACAGCATGTAATTACTATTTAACACTTATTGAAAATGTAATACTTTTAAGAAATAAACTGGAAACGGGATCTTCTCAGGTTCATTCAACTATTTTGAGTAAGTAGCATCTATTTGTGCAACTATATTGCAACTATTTGCACTTAGTGAAAATCGCGTCCATTTTACTTGGTGTAAGTAGCATCTACAACTATATGCACTTAGTAAAAACAGCGTCCATACCTAATAAAATGTGCTATTTTCACTTAGCGCAAATCTATCACTATTTGCACTTGTAATTACACTTGTAGTGTAAAAAAAACGTATCAAAGCCATTTGCACTTAGTGTGAATAGTATCTAATGCTATTTGAATTTGGCGTTAATAGGCGCTAAATAGCTGTCTGAGGAAAAAAGCTAAATAGCTTTCAGAGATGCAAATACGGTCATTTTTAAAAAAGTTAAAATAACAGTATTAAACTCATGCAATATAGGGATTAAGTTGTACTGTTTTATTTATAAAGCCATATACATCAACGTGTTTGGAGTAATGTGAACAAGCAGATGTTCAAAGCAGATAAGTTATACCTACCTTATTATTAAAACAGGTAGATGCACATGCAATGAGTAAAGTTTCACTTTTATGCGTATTCTCAACGTAGCTTAATGCATTAAGTAGTTTTATTAATACATTAATTTCACTATTCACAAATAGGCCTAATATATTATTCATCACTCTAAACACGTTAATGTAAATAATGACATTATTCTCAAAATATTACGAATTTAATCCCGTATTGCTACGAATATTGTGATTTTTACTTTATTCTCATAGTGTAAACTTTATTCGCGAAATATTACTACTTTGTCACAAAATTTTGCATTATAATGACTTTAATCTCAAGAGGTTTTCCATTTTAATTTTTATCTTTGCACAGGCATCTTTAAAGTTGAACAAAAAAAGTTATGCGCAGATGGCAGGACAACACCAGCGCAATTAAGCATTTACAAAGCACATAAAAATACTTCGCAGCTTTACACTAAATTTATACATATTCATTTAAAATGTAAATATTATTATATATAAAATATTATTATATATGTATTAAAGTATTAATATATATACACTATATTGCCAAAAGTATTCGCTCACCCATCCAAATAATCAGAATCAGGTGTTCCAATCACTTCCATGGCCACAGGTGTATAAAATCAAGCACCTAGGCATGCAGACTGTTTTTACAAACATTTGTGAAAGAATGGGTCGCTCTCAGGAGCTCAGTGAATTCCAGCGTGGAACTGTGATAGGATGCCACCTGTGCAACAAATCCAGTCGTGAAATTTCCTCACTCCTAAATATTCCACAGTCAACTGTCAGCTGTATTATAAGAACGTGGAAGTGTTTGGGAACGACAGCAACTCAGCCACGAAGTGGTAGGCCACGTAAACTGACGGAGCGGGGTCAGCGGATGCTGAGGCGCATAGTGTGAAGAGGTCACCAACTTTCTGCAGAGTCAATCGCTACAGACCTCCAAACTTCATGTGGCCTTCAGATTAGCTCAAGAACAGTGTGCAGAGAGCTTCATGGAATGGGTTTCCATGGCCGAGCAGCTGCATCCAAGCCATACATCACCAAGTGCAATGCAAAGCATCGGATGCAGTGGTGTAAAGCACGCCGCCACTGGACTCTAGAGCAGTGGAGACGCGTTCTCTGGAGTGACGAATCGCGCTTCTCCATCTGGCAATCTGATGGACGAGTCTGGGTTTGGCGGTTGCCAGGAGAACGGTACTTGTCTGACTGCATTGTGCCAAGTGTAAAGTTTGGTGGAGGGGGGATTATGGTGTGGGGTTGTTTTTCAGGAGCTGGGCTTGGCCCCTTAGTTCCAGTGAAAGGAACTCTGAATGCTTCAGCATACCAAGACATTTTGGACAATTCCATGCTCCCAACTTTGTGGGAACAGTTTGGAGCTGGCCCCTTCCTCTTCCAACATGACTGTGCACCAGTGACCAAAGCAAGGTCCATAAAGACATGGATGACAGAGTCTGGTGTGGATGAACTTGACTGGCCTGCACAGAGTCCTGACCTCAACCCGATAGAACCCCTTTGGGATGAATTAGAGCGGAGACTGAGAGCCAGGCCTTCTCGTCCAACATCAGTGTGTGACCTCACAAATGCGCTTCTGGAAGAATGGTCAAAAATTCCCATAAACACACTCCTAAACCTTGTGGACAGCCTTCCCAGAAGAGTTGAAGCTGTTATAGCTGCAAAGGGTGGACCGACGTCATATTGAACCCTATGGATTAGGAATGGGATGTCACTTAAGTTCATATGCGAGTCAAGGCAGGTGAGTGAATACTTTTGGCAATATAGTGTGTATATATATATATATATATATAAAAACTGTGTCTATTTCTTTCAGAATTTATTGTGGATGTTTTCTCACAATCACTACATTACATGTGCAGTTAACAAATTTATTGAACACTTTTTAATGTAACGTGATAAATTAAAATCGTATTTAACAATAGTATGAAGACTACATAGCAAACTTTGAGTGATTATACTGTATAATGTGCTCTGGCCAGAGTTGTACCATGTGTCACCTGGTGGAAATCCTGTGAAGTACAACACATGCATTTAAATACTACAGCGCCGACTTGCAGAAGCTCGCGGCACACTGTGGGCGGAATCACGGCATGCCACATCTGTAAATACACTACCAGTCAAAGTTTGGACACACCTTTTAATTAACAGCACCTCAGATTAGAGGCGTTATGAAGGCTTTACAGAGCATCAGTAGCAGACATATCTCAATATCAACTGTTCAAAAGAGATTCTTGTGGATTTCGGCCGCCTTCAGCATTGTTTTACAATGTAGAAAGAAATAAACATCAGGAAAGACCATGGGATTAGAAGGTGTGTCCAAACTTTAGACTGGTAGTGTACATTCAATGCTGAAATGAGGCAGCTCCTAAACAGCTGGAAATTCCATAAAAAAAACAGGATTCATGATTCCAGCAGGATCCAGGAATTGTTTTGACTGTTCTGGTACAAACTCACAAAGTTAGGAATACTCTGTATCTGTGGGATTGTCCTCCTAGTACTCTTCTATTTCAGACTCAAGTAAATTAACTAAACCAACAAAATCAACTTATTAAGTTTCACACAGTTTTTCTGTAGTCGTGTTGAAGACATGGCCAGTGTTCCAGATTTAAAAGAATGTGATGAATGATAAGTTTATAACTGTGTCTGTGTAATAGTAGTTAAAATACGGTTCATATTCTTTATGAAAAGAGTCAAACGTCAAAAGACAATTTCTTATTAAATCCAGAGCTGTTTAATTGCAGACTACAGAGAGAGAGAGAGAGAGAGAGAGAAAGAGAGAGAGAGAGAAAGAGAGAGAGAGAGAGAGAGAGAGAGAGAGAGAGCAGTGAGGTGTAAGTGAGATTTGCATGAACAGGACTGAATAGTTTCATTTTTCCCAGAATAGCAATTGGTGGTCCATGCTTCAGTGCTCTGTGAGTGTTTATAGCCCTGTGACTTTAACACTTCATGACTGAGAGCTGCTGCTCAGCAACTTCACCCACAGCAACCATGACTTTGATCAGCGTCTTCATCTGCACACTGGCCCTCTGGACTCAAGGTGAGAGTTTAACATCAACTCACAGCCTCACACACTTCATTTCATACTAATTCTACACCACTTTAGAGCACAGAAACACAATCTATGTTTCTCTTCAGGATCCAGAGGTCAGGTGACTGTGACTCAGACTCCTTCAGTGCAAACTGTTGCTCCAGGAAACACCGTCACCATCAACTGTAGAACCAGCAGCAGAGTGGTTGGTGGTGATGAACTACACTGGTACCTGCAGAAACCTGGAGAAGCTCCTAAACTCCTGATCTATGGTGCTACTAGCTTACAGTCAGGGACTCCAGCTCGTTTCAAAGGCAGTGGATCTAATACTGACTTCACTCTGACCATCAGTGGAGTCCAGACTGAAGATACAGGAGATTACTACTGTCAGAGTTACCATAGTGGTGGAGTGTTCACACAGTGATAGAGCGTGGTACAAAAACCTCGGTCAGTGAGAGTACACAGAGAAGCACTGCTGCAGCTGGGAGAGACTGCAGGTGCTGAGGGGGAGGATGTGATACAGCACAATGACACACACTGTGGACCAGAGAAAACACACCACACTAACACACTAATACACACACACACACACACACACACTGTGGACCAGAGAAAACACACCACACTAACACACTAATACACACACACACAAACACACACACACACACACACACTGTGGACCAGAGAAAACACACCACACTAACACACTAATACACACACACACACACACACACACACACACACACTGTGGACCAGAGAAAACACACCACACTAACTCACTAATACACACACACACACACACACACACACACATACACACACACACACACACACATACACACACACACACACACACACTGTGGACCAGAGAAAACACACTTTAACTGAACATATCTTACTTCTTAACAAACCATTAGATAATAATAAACTCCCTTTAACATTCTTTAATGAGTATAAATCAGAGAATTATTTGAAATCAGTAGAAAAAATGAACATTTTAAAATATATTAATTTATTTCAGTTCTGGACAGATGACCCTGAGTTATACAGCAGTTTGTGTGAAACATCTCAATGATTCTTTATTTGTAACTAGATGACATTAATTAGAAACTCTGTAAGGCACTGGGTTGAATTTCTACATTAATTATTAACACCAGTGATTTGCAGTTTCTTGATTTGATTGAATGTGAAATGGAAAAAATGTTTTTCTGTAGAGATTTCACAAAAACACTGCAACATCAGCAGCACAGTCAACAACCTGAGCACTACAACAAGCACACAGAAACTCTGACCAGTCCTGCCTGCTCCTGACCAGTCCCAAACTTCTGCTCAAAGTATCTCCAATCTCACCCACTCCTACATGAAGTTTAACCCTTCATACCCTCTCTTACTGGCTCCTGCAGAATAACTGACCAATTCTGTCCACTGAAGCAGAAATTTTGAGAAACTCCACCACACCAACTCCTGCAAAACCTTTGATCAATCCCATTCTCTCTCTCACTCTTACAGAAACTTTGACCAATCACCTCCTGCTCCTGTTCAGAGTTTAAACAATCTCACCTGCAGAAAGTTTGACTAATCCCACCTGAGGATTGAGACCAAGCAGTACAATGTAATTAGCAGTACATTTTTATTCAATATTCATTCTTTCTAAGTGTATAGAGTGTACTTTAGAGAGAATATCTCCTTGGATTCATGCAGTGAAAGTCTAAAAACTCAGGAAATCTATTGTATAACATCTCACCATTAACTGTTTAAGATTGATTTATCTATTGTGTATCAGAGATGTTATAGAGAGGCTTTTGAAGAGGAATGTATAAGAGGTCTCTCCAATCTGAGGTTTCTCAGCTACTGAACTATAGAACTTAATTTATTTGACTCATATGTTACTACAGGTGTTTTCATCCAAATATAACTGTTTGGGGTTTGTTTTGGAAAACCCACCTACACCCACACCCCCCTCCACACCCCATTCATATAAAACCCACACACAGGAGATAATGTTTGACTCCAATGAGAGCATATTTATTACAAGTAATCTAAAATAGGATTGAGTGAAAACAGCTGAAAATTTAGAACTAGTGCAACACACGAAACTAGAACAATGAACACAAAGAAAAAATAAAGTCATATATTGCTACAAAACCCCAAATATTAGAAAAATTAATACGAACATAAAATAAGAAAGAAAAACAACACCAGTAACTACACCAGTTACACTCATGTGCATCATGCCACAGCTGGAAGAGCTTTCAGTTTGAAGTGGGGCACAAGAGCGACACGGCACTTTCGGCAATAAACAGATTGATAATTTTCCACCAAACTGAAGAATAATACATAACAAATGAGTGTTTCCGTACCTTTCAGATGATATAAGGTATTCCTGATCAGTATTCAGATGAGGACTCAAATGGAAAAACATTAGCCTCGCTGTCATTTGTCAATAGATCCAGCACTTCAAGTGTCGTATTTATAGCACCTTTTTTCCAGCTATTCTTTAATTTAAAAAAAAAAATTCAATTCAATTCAATTTTATTTGTATAGCGCTTTTAACAAAGAGCATTGTCTCAAAGCAATCTCTGTATGCCTCGGGATGGGTAGAAGAAGGGAAACAAGTGGAAAGTAATTAGCGTAGCTGCTGTTCATAATATTAGCAGCACTAGATGATAATGTGTATTTAATCAGATGTACTGGAGCACAAGGTTATGGGATGTGTTAAATGTATGCCAGGATAAAGAGATAAGTCTTTAGTCCATGTTTAAACTGGGAGACTGTGTCTGAGCCCCGAACACTGTCAGGAAGACTATTCCAAAGTTTAGGAGCTAAATACGAAAACGCTCTACACCCTTTTGTAGACTTTGATATTCTGGGAACTACCAGAAATCTAGAATTTTCAGATCTTAAGTAATGTAGTAGATTGTAGCGTGTCAGAAGACCGGAGAGATACGTGGGAGCGAAACCAATTAGAGCCTTGAATGTAAGTAGTGCTAGTTTATAATCAGTTCTAAGTTTAACAGGTAGCCAGTGCGGGGATGATAATATTGGGGTTATATGATCATATTTTCTTGATCTGGTAAGAACTCTGGCGGCTGCATTCTGGACTAACTGTAGCTTGTGTATTGAAGATGCAGGACAACCACCTAGTAATGCATTACAGTAGTCCAGTCTGGAGGTCAGGAATGCATGAACTAGTTTTTCTGCATCAGATACAGATAAAATGTTCCTAAGCTTGGCAATATTTCTAAGATGGAAGAAGGCTGTTTTTGTGATATTGGAAATATGATTTTAAAAGGATAAGTTGCTGTCTAATATTACACCCAGGTCTTTCACTGTTGAGCTAGTAGTAACAGTACATCCTTCTAAAAGCAAGCTGAATTGTGAGAGCTTCTGTGTATTGGTTTTTGGACCAATAAGTAATATCTCTGTCTTATCAGAATTTAATAATAGGAACTTATCGGTCATCCAATCTTTATTATCTTTAACACACTCAGTTAATCTAGACAATTTACATAATTCATCTGGTTTTGATGAGATATATAACTGGGTATCATCAGCATAACAATGGAAACTAATCCCATGCCTTCTAATGATGTTACCCAATGGAAGCATGTATACTGAAAAAAGCAGAGGTCCTAAAACTGATCCTTGTGGGACCCCGTATTTCACTGGCACTACACTGGACAGTTCACCATTTAAATCTACAAAAAGGTATCGATCAGACAGGTAGGATCTAAACCATTTTAATGCCTGTCCCTGAATACCTGTGTGATTTTGTAAGCAATCTATGAGAATAAACTATAGACTATAAACACTAAAACTATATATATATATATATATGTAAAACTATAAAACTGTATATCTTAAGAATTTCAGGATTATGAAACCCTAAAGGATCCTTTCACAATACGAGTCCTGATCTCCATGAGATCCCTGAAGAACGGTGATGTTTTACTAATCCCTCATTGTGGTCATCTTGAATTGATCCTGCCCCAGAGCAGGTTAGCTGTGTACAGTATGTTGCCATGGCGATCTACCCAGCTTAAAATCTGTGAGAGTGTAACTTTGGGTTATGAGTTTAACTCTGAAATCCTGCTTTGTGGTACATCCTATGATTATTTAAAGGGAGTAGTGTGAGTACAAACAGCTGAGTGTCATTAGTAATCTGGTGACTGTGAACAGCTTGACTGGAGGTCATGTGATGAAGTTGCAGGCTGAGGATCATGGGAGTTGTATATAAATCAGTGTTGTGACAGTGAAGGTGGGTTTCATTCACAGAGGTTTTGTTCCATTTGAAGAACTACAGCTTTTTTGTCCTCTGAATATTTTCCCACAGTAGCTTATGTTAGAAAAGTGTCTACATTTACACGAGTCCTTCACCACCAGGGTGCAGTGTGACACCATAAATACATTCAATACTGAAATCAGGCAGCTCCTAAACAGCTGGAAATTCCATGTAAGGCAGGATTCATGATTCCAGCAGGATCCAGGAATTGTTTGGACTATTCTGGTCTCACAAAGTTAAGAATACTCTGTATCTGTGGGATTGTCCTCCTAGTACTGATGCTCCTCTATCTCAAATCAAATTTAGTGAATTAAGTGTAAATCGACTTCTTATAAAGTTTCACACAGTTTTTCTGTAGTAGTGTTGAAGACGTGGAGAGTGTTCCAGATTTAAAAGAATGTGATGAATGATGCTTGATTTCATGACTGTGTCTGTGTAATAATTAAGTTAGAATAAGGTTCATGATATGGTGTATGAAAAGAGTCAAACTTCAGAAGACAATTTATATTATATCCAGAGCTGTTTAAATGCAGGGTCCAGAGAGAGAAAAAGACACAGAGAGAGAGAGAGAGAGAAAGAGAGAGAGAGAGAGAGAGAGAGAGAGAGAGAGAGAGAGAGAGAGAGCAGTGAGGTGTAAGTGAGATTTGCATGAACAGGACTGAATAGTTTCATTTTTCCCAGAATAGCAATTGGTGGTCCATGCTTCAGTGCTCTGTGAGTGTTTATAGCCCTGTGACTTTAACACTTCATGACTGAGAGCTGCTGCTCAGCAACTTCACCCACAGCAACCATGACTTTGATCAGCGTCTTCATCTGCACACTGGCCCTCTGGACTCAAGGTGAGAGTTTAACATCAACTCACAGCCTCACACACTTCATTTCATACTAATTCTACACCACTTTAGAGCACAGAAACACAATCTATGTTTCTCTTCAGGATCCAGAGGTCAGGTGACTGTGACTCAGACTCCTTCAGTGCAAACTGTTGCTCCAGGAAACACCGTCACCATCAACTGTAGAACCAGTAGCAGTGTGTATAGTGGTAACCGTCTCGCCTGGTACCTGCAGAAACCTGGAGAAGCTCCTAAACTCCTGATCTACAGAGCTACTAGCTTACAGTCAGGGACTCCAGCTCGTTTCAAAGGCAGTGGATCTAATACTGACTTCACTCTGACCATCAGTGGAGTCCAGACTGAAGATACAGGAGATTACTACTGTCAGAGTCTACATGAGATCAGTAGTAGCTGGGTGTTCACACAGTGTTAGAGCGTGGTACAAAAACCTCGGTCAGTGAGAGCACACAGAGAAGCACTGCTGCAGCTGGGAGAGACTGCAGGTGCTGAGGGGGAGGATGTGATACAGCACAATGACACACACTGTGGACCAGAGAAAACACACCACACTAACTCACTAATACACACACACACAAACACACACACACACACACACACTGTGGACCAGAGAAGACACACCACACTAACTCACTAATACACACACACACACACACACACACACTGTGGACCAGAGAAGACACACCACACTAACTCACTAATACACACACACACACACACTGTGGACCAGAGAAGACACACCACACTAACTCACTAATACACACACACACAAACACACACTGTGGACCCGAGAAAACACACCACACTAACACACTAATACACAGACACACACACACACACTGTGGACCAGAGAAAACACACCACACTAACTCACTAATACACACACACACAAACACACACTGTGGACCCGAGAAAACACACCACACTAACACACTAATACACAGACACACACACACACACTGTGGACCAGAGAAAACATACCACACTAACTCACTAATACACACACACACACACACTGTGGACCAGAGAAGACACACCACACTAACTCACTAATACACACACACACAAACACACACTGTGGACCCGAGAAAACACACCACACTAACACACTAATACACAGACACACACACACACACTGTGGACCAGAGAAAACACACCACACTAACTCACTAATACACACACACACAAACACACACTGTGGACCAGAGAAAACACACCACACTAACTCACTAATACACACACACACACACACACACACTGTGGACCAGAGAAAACACACCACACTAACTCACTAATACACACACACACACACACTGTGGACCAGAGAAGACACACCACACTAACTCACTAATACACACACACACATACACACACTGTGGACCAGAGAAAACACACCACACTAACACACTAATACACAGACACACACACACACACTGTGGACCAGAGAAAACACACCACACTAACTCACTAATACACACACACACATACACACACTGTGGACCAGAGAAAACACACCACACTAACACACTAATACACACACACACACACTCACTGTGGACCAGAGAAAACACACCACACTAACTCACTAATACACACACACACACACACACACACTGTGGACCAGAGAAAACACACCACACTAACTCACTAATACACACACACACACACACACTGTGGACCAGAGAAAACACACCACACTAACTCACTAATACACACACACACACACACACACACTGTGGACCAGAGAAAACACACCACACTAACTCACTAATACACACACACACACACACACACTGTGGACCAGAGAAAACACACCACACTAACTCACTAATACACACACACACACACACACACTGTGAACCAGTGACAACACACCACACTAACTCACTAATACACACACACACACACACACACTGTGGACCAGAGAAAACACACCACACTAACTCACTAATACACACACACACACACACACTGTGGACCAGAGAAAACACACCACACTAACTCACTAATGCACACACACACACACACACACACACACACACTGTGGACCAGAGAAAACACACCACACTAACTCACTAATACACACACACACTAATACACACACACACACACACACACACACTAATACACACACACACACACTAATACACACACTAATACACACACACACACACACACTAATACACACACACACACACACACACTAATACACACACACACACACTAATACACACACTAATACACACACACACACACACTAATACACACACACACACACACTAATACACACACACACACACTAATACACACACACACACACACACACTGTGGACCAGATAAAACACACTTTAACTGAACATATCTTACTTATTAACAAACAATTAGATAATAATAAACTCCCTTTAACATTCTTTAATGAGTATAAATCAGAGAATTATTTGAAATCAGTAGAAAAAATAAACATTTTAAGATATATTAATTTATTTCAGTTCTGGACAGATGACCCTGAGTTATACAGCAGTTTGTGTGAAACATCTCAATGATTCTTTATTTGTAACTAGATGACATTAATTAGAAACTCTGTAAGGCACTGGGTTGAATTTCTACATTAATTATTAACACCAGTGATTTGCAGTTTCTTGATTTGATTGAATGTGAAATGGAAAAAATGTTTTTCTGTAGAGATTTCACAAAAACACTGCAACATCAGCAGCACAGTCAACAACCTGAGCACAACAACAAGCACACAGAAACTCTGACCAGTCCTGCCTGCTCCTGACCAGTCCCAAACTTCTGCTCAAAGTATCTCCAATCTCACCCACTCCTACATGAAGTTTAACCCTTCCCACCCACTCTTGCAAAAAGTTGACCAATCTTACTGGCTCCTGCAGAATAACTGACCAATTCTGTCCACTTAAGCAGAAACTTTGAGAAACTCCACCACAACAACTCCTGCAAAAATTTTGATCAATCCCATTCTCTCTTGAAGAATGTTTGTCCAATCCCATCTGCTCCTGCAGAATAATTAACCAATTCTGCACACTTCTGCTGAAACTTTGACCAATCCCAGCCATTGCTACAGAAAGTTTGACCAATCACCTCCTGCTCCTGTTCAGAGTTTAAACAATCTCATTCATTTGTTTGAATGAGTGTGATTTGTTCATTCAGGTTCAGGTCGCGGTTGGAAACAGTGCTACACATAACCATTACTAAGTTGCTGCCCAAGTGCGAGATGTAGCCAAGTTCCAGATGTAGCTTGTGACTGTATCTCGAGATTCTTCACAGTGCAATACAATTAATAATTCCTGTTTATGGATTAGACAAACTCTAGTTTTAGTGACTTTCACCAGACAAAATAAAAATAATGGAAAATGTGATGCAGGGAAATTTGTCATAAATTGTTGACATGGAATGACCCAAACTCATTAATCAGCAGATCTAATGAAAACCCAGCTCTTCTGAGATCATTTTCTCTATAACATTCTAACAGATTAATAAAGTAACATATTCCCTCTCCACCTCTCTCCAACACCATGTCCTGCCTTAAATGTTTTTGAATGATTTTTATTGGAACTTTCTCTTCTTCAACACTTTTAATGGTACTTTCTCTTGGGTCTCTCTCAACTCTTGATGTTATTCCTCACTGATAATTCACTTGAGATGTATGTAATCTTGGGAAATGTAGTTACTCAGGCGAAGAGGCAGGTAAATGTATATTGTACATTAAGCAAAATAAAAATAAAATAAGAAGGATAAATTACTGAACTCTTTCTATTGCCAAAACTACCGTCTGTGGCAAACAATATTTGGACATGTTTGTCACTAATGGCAGACGTGTTACCAGAAGATTGATAGAAATACCAGAAGACTGATAGAAGTTCACCACTACTGGCAAACTGTTGTGGCAAACCAGCACTGAACATATTTCCCAGTACTGTAAGTACTGGGAACAGTAAGTAACTTCTCATTATTTCTCACTTTCACATCCTGGTTTTAATGATTCATAAGAAATAAACATGAGGTGTGTCCATATAGGAAATTAATCCACAGTGCGGTGTGATAAAGCGCAAAATGAAGCACAGGAGGCTGTTTTATAGGTTATATACAAAATATAGTACAATAGTGGAGTAAATAAAGTGTAAGGTGGGACATTTAAGCTTAAATGTTATCAGAGTTGATCTTTGGAATATAAAGGGTTAATTTAATCACGTGTTAAGTCTGTGATGTCCCTTTCTGGGTAGTGAGATATGTAAAAAGTTTAAAGTTACCTCAATTTCTATATTTTTTATTGTTAATTTTAAAAGTAATTGCACCAAATCTTTAGTTTTATTTTCCTTATATCATTATATCTAGTTGTTCGTGTCTTTTATTGGGTTTTAGATGAGTTTTTTGGAGTTTTAGGTGTTAATGGGAATGTGTTTAATTTGGTACTGTCTCTTTAAGAATCTCGTGCTGAGGCGATACTCACGCGCTCCCTCGTCAGTCTGTAACTGTAGCTCCTCTCTGACAGGAATGTGTTTTAACGTGTATCTTCTGCCTAAAAACCTTTATCAATAAAATAATCAGGAATTCTACATGAGTATTTTGTACAGTATCATATCACCATAGCAACATTATTGAATTACTGAGTATTTCACTCATAAAGAGTGTTTTACTGAGTGGAGTTCACATGGCTAGTCACCAGTGTTTTGTTAGCTAGCAACATCTTTCAGCTTTCACACAGTGACTAGTTTATTTTCCACATTTCCACTTTTCTTTAGGCTTCCTGTTACTCATGCTGGGATTTATCTCTTTAGCAGCACTGGTATGCTGACTCCCATCAAATTCCACATATACACTGATCAGCCATAATATTATGACCACCTGCCCAATGTTGTGTTCTCCTTTTGCTGCCAAAACAGCCCTGACCCGTCGAGGCATGGACTCCACTAGATCCCTGAAGGTGTGCTGTGGTATCTGGTGTCAAGATGTTAGCATCAGATCCTTTAAGCCCTGTAAGTGGTAAAGTGGGGCAAAAGGGTGTACATGGTCTGCAGCAATGCTTAAGCAGGTGATACATGTCAAAGTAACATCCACATGGATGGTAGGACCCAAGGTTTCCCAGCAGAACATTGTCCATGGCATGACACTGCCTCCGCCGGCTCGCCTTCTTCCCATAGTGCTTCCTGGTGCCATGTGTTCCCCAGGTAAGCGATTCACACGCACCCGGTCATCCACGTGATGTAAAAGAAAATGTGATTCATCAGACCAGGCCACCTTCTTCCATTGCTCCATGGTCCAGTGCTGATGCTCATTGTTGGAGCTTTTGGTGGTGCACAGGAGTCAGCATGAGCGTCCTGACTGGTCTGCAGCTATGCAGCCCCATACACCACAAACTGTGATGCACTGTCTATTCTGACACCTTTTAGAAGAACCAGAATTAACTTCTTTAGCAATTTGAGCAACAGAACCCCTCTCTTGGATCGGATCACACGGGCCAGCCTTTGCTCCCCACGTCCATCAATGAGCCTTGACCACCCATTACTCTGTTGCTGGTTCACCACTGTTCCTTCCTTGGACCACTTTTGATAGATACTGACCACTTTAGACCGGGAACACCCCACAAGAGCTGCAGTTTTGGAGATGCTCTGATCCAGTGGTCTAGCCATCACAATCTGGCCCTTGTGAAACTCGCTCAAATCCTTACGCTTGTCCATTTTTCCTGCTTCTAACATCAACTTTGAGGACAAAACCATCACTTGCTGCCAAATATATCCCACCCACTAACAGGTGCCATGATGAGGAGATCATCAGTCTTATTCACTTCAACTGTCAGTGGTCATAATGTTATGCCTGAGATGGAGATCCCACACATCTAAATAATAACTGGCCCATATCCAAGCTGTCTTCCTGGTCAAAGTTTTCGAATCACTTGTCAGCAGTCAATTAAATTCCTTTCTGCTAATTACATCCTGTCTGGTTCTGGTTTCAGAAAACACCACAGCACAGCTACAGCAGCTTTAGAAGTACTAAATGATTCAGTTGAATCTGTTGACAACAAGCAACACGGTGCAGCCCTGTTTTTTATCTATGAGAAGCATCAATACTGTATCTTACCATACTGATACATCGACTCATCAGCATCGGAGTAAACATACTGTTGTTTGGTTTAATAACTCTTAAACAAAACTCAATGTGTACAATCAGAAAGACTCACCTCTCGGTCACTCAGTGTAACTAAAGGTGTGCTTCAGAGGTCGGTCCTAGGACCACTCCTATTCATGCTGTATATTACTGTTTTGAGGCTAAGAAGAGGCTCATTGCTTCCACTCTTATGTCTGTGCAGGACTTTGGTAATGTGATATATATGCATGCATCTTTTTAGTGTTTATATCCCTCAGACACTGTTTACCATGGAGCACTGAGGTTCATAAGAAATATTTAAGCTGTCACTCCTCTTTGTGTGTTGTATGCATGTGTTGGATGGTCTGGCTTGTTCATCTGCAGACTAAAACACTGGCATGTCCTCATTTATACCTCTATCCTGGGTCTGCTTTCTTTCATATCTTCAGACCTACATCTAACCTACATCTTCGATCTCAGGGATTTTTATTACTGTGTTCCATTTCTGCGACTAAACTGGAGAAAAAAGCATTTAAATTTGCTGCTCCTGCTGCCTGGAATCTTCTTCTTCTTCTTCTTTCGGCGTTTTCCTTTAGAAGTGGCCACAACGTATCATCTCTCTCCACCTAGCCCTATCTTCTGCATCCTCAACACTTGCACCCACTAGCTTCATATCCTTATTTATTCCATCCATATACCTCCTCTTTGGCCTTCCTCTTTGCCTCCTGCCTGGCAGCTCCATGTCCAACATTCTCCTACCAATATACTCACTCTCCCTCCTCTGAACATGTCCAAACCATCTTAATCTGTCCTCCCTAACTTTGTCCCCCAAACATCCAACATGAGCTGTCCCTCTGATGTACTCGTTCCTAATCCTGTCCAACCGCGTCACTCCCAAAGAGAACCTCAACATCTTCAGCTCTGCTACCTCCAGCTCTGACTCCTGTCTCTTCCTCAGTGACACTGTCTCTAAACCATACAGCATGGCCGGTCTCACCACTGTCTTGTACACCTTCCCCTTGATTCTCGCTGAATAACCCAGAACTCCCGAGCCCTTTTTTCACCCATTCCAACCTGCCTGCACTCGCTTCTTTACCTCTTTCTCACACTCTCCATTACTCTGGACTGTTGACCCCAAGTAATTAAACTCCAGTAACGTCTTCACCTCTTCACCCTGTAATCTTACTGTTCCACTTCCCTCCCTGTCATTCACACACATGTACTCAGTCTTACTACGACTGACTTTCATTCCTCTTCTCTCCAGCGTAAACCTGGAATAATTTGCAAAATGAGCTGAAACTTAAGGAACTGATCTCTTTAGATGCTTTTAAAGTTATTTTAAGTATCTTGGTGACAGAATCACCTGACTGTAATAGTCTTTGGTGATTTAATTCTGTACAGATATTGATCCTCTTCTCGTTATTCATTTTATTATATTGTGAACTGTGCTGCTGCCATGACGCTCTTGCAGCTTTTCCAGGTACAATAAAGGCTAAATCTGCTTGTGATTACCCTGTTTATCCTGGTTAATCCTGGACTGTTTTAACTTTGTTTTAGATTACAATTTTGGACTGTGTTTGTTCGCCTCTCCTTTATGTAATTGTGTGTTCCATTACTTTTGAATGATATTGTGTTTTGGTTATTGTTGTAGTGACTCACGCTGTGAGAGCAGAAAACAGACACACCAGAGATCGTGAACAAAAGTCTGGGTTTTATCTACAAGGTGCAGTACAAAAAGTCTTTTCTTTTTCTGTGAGTTGGGGTGCACTATGAGATTGAGAGATCAGCAGTGAGGCAGCATGATGAGGTGGGTCCCAGGAGGCTCATGGGGTACAGCACGATCGGATGCCTGCTGAATGGCTAGGTGCAAATACCATTCCCTCAGCAGGAAGCCTGCTTCCCGATCGTGCACTCTGGAGTGTAAATCACTCTCAGTGAGAAAAATCAGGTCTCGAACTGCTCAAAATCTGGTGCTCAAACTGCCCTGATTTGAAAATGAAATGAAACAGCCTTTATTTGTCACATATACATTACAGCAAAGTATTGTAGTAAGAAGTAAGTACTTCGCATATCCCATCCTTGGAGGTTGGGGTCAGAGCGCAGGGTCAGCCATGATACGGCACCCCCTGGAGTAGAGAGGGTTAAGGGCCTTGCTCAAGGGCCCAACAGTGGCAATTTGGCGGTGCTGGGGCTTGAACCCCTGATCTTCCGGTCAACGACCCAGAGCCTTAACCACCTGAGCCACCACTGCCCCTCATTTATGTTGCAGACCACCAAAGGTAGCCTCTTAGTGTCAGGAGGAAGTGTTACAGTACAATAAATACAACTGTCATCTTCAGGCAATATGTGTGCAAGAAAGATAGGAGCCCTCCCGAATGCCATGTGTAGCACACCCAAAAGAAAAGCTTTGGCCACTACAGCCATAAGCCGAGTACCCTCTGCACCTGGGTGGCACAGAGGCATTGGCCTAGCCAGATTTACTTTATTACAAAAAGGATGGAATCCCCCAATCTCTATCTGGGAGGTGAATATGCTCTATGGCCCCTTTCACCTTGAAAGAAGGAGGATGGAAGGTGAACTACATTCTGTAGCCTTTTTCGACAGTACTGTCGACCCACTGTGACACACCTGACAGAAGCTTCCATGCTGCTAGGTGGTCTGAGAGAGGTGATGGAGAAATTCAGGGAATTTGAAAGAAAGGTTTTGTTCTTTTCTTTTATCTCCATCAGATTACTTCTCCATGGCAACATATGCAGCCATGAAGTGGCAGATGGTATGGGCAAAAGGGCTAAATATGTGGCCCTTTGGTGACCTCATTGGTGAGCCCCTCACTACAAACAAGCTCCTTTATCATGCCAGCCTGGTACCCCTGCCATGTAGGCTTTTCCTATAAGGGCGGACTTGGCCTGACAGGGCTCCAATGGGAGTGCAGACTTTCTCTTCATGTAGGTGATGAAGGGGGGGGGGATTTCTCGCAAGTGTCTCTTCAACCCTAGGCATTGTCACATACCCGTGTTCATCTAGGGCCACAATGGCTGAATACCAGAGGCCTATTAGGAATTATTCCACCTCGACACCTCAGTGTGAATGTCTGGGGAAAAAATGGGAGATGCCTTTATGGAATGAAGTTAGGTAGTAGTCATCAAGCCCAGAGCAGACAGTGCTAACCTTTCATCAGGCTAATCTAAGCAAAGCTTAGTAACAGCACATGTAATCACCTTGATAGACGGGGGACTTGAGCCACACGGTGCAGGGACTTGGCAGGAAATACAGCCAAGCAAGCACGAAGAGAGCTTAGCGACAGCACACAATACTGCCTTCAACAGTACAAATGCCACTGAGTGTTTTCTCTCAGAAAGTAATTTAGACAAGTTAAAGGAAATCACCTCTTGCGAGACCTGTGAGACCCTTGATCTAGGTCGGCATGCTGCCTCAGTAGATGCAGGATCTGAGTCATGAAGACCAGGTGCTTAGCTGGAGAAAACAGCCAAGCAGGAGCAGAGCTTATGGAGAAGACATGTTTCACTCCTTTACCAATCAAACAATGCAGAGAAATGACAAGTCGTCCCCTGTAATGTACCGGGGGCACAAATGCAGGCACTTTCTGAACTGTTTGCTCGCCATCTTTTATATATGTCTTCTTTTTCCCTAGTCTAGACAGATAATCAGTCAACACAAACATACACAGAATGCTTCATGAAGACAAAGAAGCTGAAGTAAATGATGCCCTTTTATGGTTTTTCTGGCACATGACCTACCTGAACCAATACATCAGTGTGATTTCACACAGAGCTTCAGACACAGCTTCTGTAAAGAAGTGTTCCCATAGCATCAGCCATGAAGCAGTGTCAAGTTCCCTCTAAAGGAAACCACAGTAAACGTCCCTAATGTTAATTTGCTTTATATTTACATCTTCACCTACAAATAAAAATGAAAAAAAAAAAAACTAAATTCTCTGCTTCCCTCACAAACTTAAGTACAGCCAATGTCTCCCACCGCTTTCCTAATGTGTTTAGATTTAACACACAACTCTGAGCATGTCATGGATATGGTGCCACTCTCTCTTTATTATTCTAGTCGTCTTCGTCCCGTAGACGGAGACAGCTGTCAATCAATCAGCTAATGCACTTATCAGGACCAGGAGGGTGTGGGGTGTGTTATATGTGCTATAGTTCTTACAGCAGCAGATTCGGTGATAAATAAAAAGAAATAAAAAATATTAATAAATATTAATCCTCACTTAAAGAGAGAGCAGTGAGGAGGAAGTGAGATTTACATTAACAGGACTGAAGAGTTTCATTTCTCCCAGAATAGAGCAGAAATTTCACCAGATGTTCAACTTCCTTCAGTCAAACTCACTGAAGCACAACACACAGCACTGAATCTACAGCTAATCCCACTCTCTCATCACACTGATCATCACTATTAACTGGAATAAAAGAACAGACAACGTCCAAAACTCAGCTTTATTTCAGCAAAAACTACAGGAAGAGCAACAGGACAGTGAAGAGAGTAAAGACAGAAATGTCAGCATTGTGTAGAATTGAAACTCTATTTAGGATGGATGATAAGCAGCTCTATGTTAAACTCTAGCTTGGATCCACTAGCCTTCACACTGACTCTTTCTGAACGTGACTGGATGATTGGCGTTGTTATGGGAGACCTTACAGCTGAACTCCTCCCCCTTTTCCCAGAGGTCTTTGCTGAGGGTCAGGGTGCTGCTGCGGCTGTAACGGCCACTCTTCTCTTCTTCCGCACTGGTCAGAACCCCGGTGTTCACCTGGGAGCCGTCCACTGTCCAGCTCACCAGCGCCCCCTGTGGAGAGTAGCCAGACAGCAGGCAGAGCAGCGAGGCCGATCCTTCAGACAGCTGCAGAGGAGACGGAGGGAGCAGAGACACGGAGGGAGCTGTGGGACCGGCTGGAGAAGAAAAAAAGAATTACTGATGTTTAATAAAGTCTGACTTCATGACTGAGTTTCATTGAGTACTTTATTATTTGACCTCAGTTTCAGTGCAGAGACAAAACAAACATGTTCCACACTGTAATTTATCTGGAAAAATCATTTTTCATAACAAGTCTTATTACTTTATACTTCAAACCTTCAGCATATTTAACTGCAGCAAATACAAATGTAGCTGATTACAGAAATATTCATTGTTTAACACAAACACACACAGCAGCTAACATCTGGATTTTACATCAGCACAAAGTCACTATATTTATTAAATGTTTATTATAGAGTAACTGCAGAGTTATTACATGTTGAATATATAGCAAGTGTGTCATTATTACATATTTAACATCAATTATTGTGTATTTGTTGAATGTTCAAGAACATTTCTATGGGATCTGTTCTGATACTGAAATGTATTCCTCAACACAGCATAATAATACACAATAAAATCAATGATGTCATTCTAAACATAAATAATCTAGTTTAAGTTTATTTATTCATGGAATTAGTAATGAACTAAACTGATTTAGTTTTAAAAAGAAGAAAACACACTTACTGTTCACAATGAGTTTGGAGCCTCCACCAAAAGTGTACCACAGTGATACATTCTAATGAAACCATCGTACAAAAACCTCCATCACACTGCAGTGCACACACACACACACACACACTCACACACACACACACTCACACACACACACACACACACACACACACACACACTCACACACACTCATACACAGACACACACACACACACACACACACACACTTTGCATTGGTGGTCCATGCTTCAGTGCTCTGTGAGTGTTTATAGCCCTGTGACTTTAACACTTCATGACTGAGAGCTGCTGCTCAGCAACTTCACCCACAGCAACCATGACTTTGATCAGCGTCTTCATCTGCACATTGGCCCTCTGGACTCAAGGTGAGAGTTTAACATCAACTCACAGCCTCACACACTTCATTTCATACTAATTCTACACCACTTTAGAGCACAGAAACACAATCTATGTTTCTCTTCAGGATCCAGAGGTCAGGTGACTGTGACTCAGACTCCTTCAGTGCAAACTGTTGCTCCAGGAAACACCGTCACCATCAACTGTAGAACCAGTAGCAGTGTGTATGGTGGTAGCTATCTACACTGGTACCTGCAGAAACCTGGAGAAGCTCCTAAACTCCTGATCTACTATGCTACTAGCTTACAGTCAGGGACTCCAGCTCGTTTTAAAGGCAGTGGATCTAATACTGACTTCACTCTGACCATCAGTGGAGTCCAGACTGAAGATACAGGAGATTACTACTGTCAGAGTTACCATGAGATCAGTAGTAGCTATGTGTTCACACAGTGTTAGAGCGTGGTACAAAAACCTCGGTCAGTGAGAGTACACAGAGAAGCACTGCTGCAGCTGGGAGAGACTGCAGGTGCTGAGGGGGAGGATGTGAGAGGAGTCCACCTTTCTCAGCTGTGGATGAGGTTTTGTTAACATATTAATATATTAGTGATGGTGAAAATCAGACAGAATTTCCTCTGAAACTCTCTTAGGTGCAGCTTAAAGATGAATAACATCAGCACAGTCAGCACCATAAATACACTCCATACACACACACACTTTCAGCTGATCATCATCAGTCCACTACAATGTCTTTTACTCTCTTTGTGGAATTTTTCCTCAATGTGGAACAGCTATGTGTTTTCAACAGGAAGTGGATTATCTCACTATCTACACTCTTAGAAAGAAAAAATAACTAAGAAGGTTTGAGCTAAAGCAACAGCAGCCAGACTTACTCAGTAAAAAAAACATATTTATTATTTTCTTTTTATACTTTTTGTTCTGTATATAATTTGCCAGTTCTTTATGATTTGCAGTATTACTATTATTATAGCAGTTTTCCTAGTTTTACTTTTATAGACTTCAGATTTTATTATAACTTTAATATCCACATTAGGAATTTTTTAACTGAACATGTCTTAATTATTAACAAACTTCTCTTTATAATCTCTTAAATGAGATTAAACCAGAGAATTATATATAATCATGACAAAAAGGACAGGGTTTTTAAAATATCTCCACAGATGACCCTGAGTTATACAGCAGTTTGTGTGAAACGTCTCAGTGATTCTTTATTTGTAAATAGATGACATTAATAATAAACTCTGTAAAAAATGGGTTTTTGTAGAGAAAACCACTGCATCAGCAGCACAGTCAACAACCTGAGCACTGCAACAACCACACAGAAACTCTGACCAGTCCTGCCTGCTCCTGACCAGTCCCAACCTTCTCCTGATCAAAGTATCTCTAATATCACCCACTCCTACATGAAGTTTAACCCTTCATACCCTCTCTTGCAGAAAGCTGACCAATATTACTGGCTCCTGCAGAATAATTGACCAATCGTGTCCACTGAAGCAGAAACTTTGAGAAATCCCATTCTCTCTTGAAGAACATTTGACTAATTCCATCTGCTCCTGCAGAATAATTAATCATTTCTGCCCACTCCTGCAGAAACGTTGACCAATCCCAGCCATTTCTCCAGACAGTTTGACCAATCACCTCCTGCTTCTGTTCAGAGTTTTAATCTCACCTGTTTCTGCAGAAAGAATGACCAATCCCACCTGAGGACTGAAGCACGAAGGAAGCTCAGCACATTTAGTATCTTCTTGTATTTCCTCTGTATTCAGTAAAACTGCTAGGCTCTTGATATATCTTGAATATATCTTGTTACTCTCTGACTTGGGCTCAATCTGACCCTGGGCTTTCTGTGTGATAATATTTGTTCATGACCTCATCGTATGAAGTCCTTTGTTTCGTAGGTGTCTTCATGTTTTCTTTCAGTTGCTGCCTCTGCTCTACTGCTCTCAGATGCTGAAAGAGTTGTCCTTTCATACCCACTTACACTACATGCACCATGTCAGGTAGTCACCATTCTTAATAATATTCAGGCACTTGACCACACAGCATCATTCAGGCTATGAAGCCATCTTCTGTGCCAAACAAAATCTCCCTATCAAACCCGTGAAAGCCCAAAATATCCCAGCTGTCCTGTTACACTGCCTCGTGTACTCCTGTCTGGAGGAACAGGCCTCTGATGGCTGGTTGGAGTACGACTGTTTGACTGAGATTTCAGAATCATCATCTCTGTCACAGCATCTGTTGGAGGACAGGGCACACATATTTGTGTAGATGGCTCATGTTCTAAACCCAGTGATAATACCACCTTGTGTGGATATTCAGTCTGTTCTTTACCTATTATTGTAAATGAAGATCCCTCTATTCCTTTTCTTTCAGCTCAAGCTGCTGAACTTGTTGCTTTAACAAGTGCATGTTGTTTGTTTAAATACGAATTGGTCAAATTTGGCGTACATGTGGATTTAATGCTGCTGATAGTAATCCCATGTCACATGCTGCATTGGTTTCTGATCTTTTAGAGCAGGGGTGTCCAATCTTATCCAGAAAGGGCCGGTGTGGTTGCAGGTTTTCATTCCATCCAAGCACAAGCTACACCTGATTCCAACTGGCTAATCAGCTGTCTGGTTTCTGCTCGGTTAGAATGAAAACCTGAACCCACACCGGCCCTTTGCGGATAAGATTGGACACCCCTGTTTTAGAGGCCTCAATATTACCTAAACATCAAGCTGTCATTAAGGTTAAGGGTCATGACCTAGGAGATTCTGGCTTGTGGTAACTCTCTAGCTGATGAATCAGAAAAATGGGTTCCCAAAGAGGACAAGCCCTCACCTGTTGTGCACAAAACAGTCCCAGTATTTTCTCTGTTTACACACATTTTGACTCCACTAGATATTGACATGTTATTTATCCGAACTCAGACTACAAAACAAGATAGTCTCCAAGTCCACAAGACCGCATTTCACTCCCCTGCTAAGTCTTACCATTTCCTGTGTGTCATTTTCATGGTGTTTCACATGCTGCATGAAGAGGGGTGAATAGAAACATCAACAAACACTTGTCTATTCTCAGTGTTACTAAAACTGCTAAATTGATTCTAGATGTCAATATTTCAATATTGACTGGAATTTTCACATTCCCTAGTTCAGGAATAGTAGAAACAAACAAACAAACAAACAAACAGCCCAAACTGGGCGGAGCTCCTCCCCTCAGTTCTTTGTGAAACTCGTCTGACACCACATTCAACAACTATCTCCCTTTTAGATAATTATGGGCCGTCCATTTCTAACCCCTTGGACTAAAGCTAATGCTGGTGTTTCCTTTTCAGGCGACTTGGAGGTGATTGTCAGCGATTTCACTTAAGCACTAATTTAGACATTAAACAGTGTGCATGCTAATGTCTCTGCCTCTCTCCCTCTTCTCACAGAGCAGCCGACTCACCCTTTTTCTCCCAGTTTATGCTGTTCTAGTAAAAATCCTCATCTCTCCTCACAAGGATCTTCAGAGACAGAAGAGACTCAGCAATCAAGCATTCCTCAGAGCGCTTCACCTCATCTCACCTTTTCACATACACATAGAGAAAACCCATGTATTAGCTTTTACACGTCTGATAATCTGACCAGGACTAGGAATGTTAACGTTCCTAGACATTTTTTTAGACTCTTTGGTTATTCTAGAACTTGCTCACACTGTGATCCTGATAGACTGATAAACTCAGCCTTTGCTTATAATAAGTGATTCAACAAAAACATGTTTATTATACTCTTAGTAGGGGTCTTCTGCTCCTCTGACTGCAGTCTTATGCCTCAGCAGCAGCGTGGTGGAAACATGGCATGTGCTTTTTCTTCAGAAAATACTCACGATTTATCTGACATTCCTAATATATAATGGATTTTGTATTCCATTTGACCTTTTCTGTTGTTATCGTGTATTTTTCAGTGCATTTCTGCTTGCAGTTGGTGAACCGTATGTGCCCTCGTCAACAACACTTATGTAGCACTTCCACTCAACACAACATAGTAGGTCTTGCTTCTTGCTGAATAGGACCAACCTCTGACCTCTGACCACCTTCTGACCTCTGGCATGCATGGCCTTAAAGGGTGACTGTTGTTTGAGTTTGGGGCTGTGGGATGGTCCAGTGGGCAGTGAGACTGTCTTTGATGCTTCTTAAGAGTTGGGACATACATCTTATGATCATGATATTTTGTTTTGCTGGACATGGACAGTTTCTTCTTCCATAATGTAGAAAATGCTTTTTATAATCAACTCTCCAAACCTCCACTGAACACTTTAACCTCCACATCTGTTTCTGCTGATGTTTTGTTTTGTTTTCCAGTAGATAACACTGTATATTATATCTTTCTTCTGTATAAATTCTCACTGTTAATCTCAGTAAATTTTGAAAAGTTTTACTATTCAGTCACTGTCTCTCTGTGGTTCTATGGCAGTCTCTCTCTGAATTCAGCTCAGAGGTAGCAGCAGCAAGGCGGTTCAGGCTTCTTCTCCAAGTAAACCTGAAAATTCTTACTGGTTTGTAGGTGTTCCTGCTCCATCTGTAGCTGTTCTGTAGGTGTATCTGTACACCCAGTGGTGTGGTGGTAGATCACACGTCTAGAAACACGGAGATTCCTGGTTTGGGTTTTGCTTGGGTCTGTCTAGTCAAAGTGGATTAATCACGTTCACACTGTTCCTGCAACCTTATTATTTACTTCAATAAACCCTGATTTCCCCTTCACTCATTATCAGGAGATTTACTCTTCCATTAAGTTCACTATTATCTTTCCTGTTAAAATAATAAGTGTTTTATTTATGTAGCACCTTTCTCAAAATCAGTGTCATTTATTGATCAGATTTTATGCTAATTAGAAGGAGTAATTAATTTTCTGCTTTAAGGATAAACCTTCCATTACTAAAGGATCAAATCACAAAACATAATCCTCCCATAGACAGAGACAGGTACCAGTTCATCATCTCACACTCTTACCAGGACCAGGAAGGTGTGGGGTGTGGGGGGTGTTATATGTGCTATAGTTCTTAGAGAGGCAGATTCAGTGATGCAGGAAATGAAAAATGTAGCGGACTGCAGTTAGAACCTTTAATGTGTTTCATGTGACAGAAGAATAATAGCCTACATATTAATCCTCACTTAAAGAGAGAGCAGTGAGGAGGAAGTGAGATTTACATTAACAGGACTGAAGAGTTTCATTTCTCCCAGAATAGAGCAGAAATTTCACCAGATGTTCAACTTCCTTCAGTCAAACTCACTGAAGCACAACACACAGCACTGAATCTACAGCTAATCCCACTCTCTCATCACACTGATCATCACTATTAACTGGAATAAAAGAACAGACAACGTCCAAAACTCAGCTTTATTTCAGCAAAAACTACAGGAAGAGCAACAGGACAGTGAAGAGAGTAAAGACAGAAATGTCAGCATTGTGTAGAATTGAAACTCTATTTAGGATGGATGATAAGCAGCTCTATGTTAAACTCTAGCTTGGATCCACTAGCCTTCACACTGACTCTTTCTGAACGTGACTGGATGATTGGCGTTGTTATGGGAGACCTTACAGCTGAACTCCTCCCCCTTTTCCCAGAGGTCTTTGCTGAGGGTCAGGGTGCTGCTGCGGCTGTAACGGCCACTCTTCTCTTCTTCCGCACTGGTCAGAACCCCGGTGTTCACCTGGGAGCCGTCCACTGTCCAGCTCACCAGCGCCCCCTGTGGAGAGTAGCCAGACAGCAGGCAGAGCAGCGAGGCCGATCCTTCAGACAGCTGCAGAGGAGACGGAGGGAGCAGAGACACGGAGGGAGCTGTGGGACCGGCTGGAGAAGAAAAAAAGAATTACTGATGTTTAATAAAGTCTGACTTCATGACTGAGTTTCATTGAGTACTTTATTATTTGACCTCAGTTTCAGTGCAGAGACAAAACAAACATGTTCCACACTGTAATTTATCTGGAAAAATCATTTTTCATAACAAGTCTTATTACTTTATACTTCAAACCTTCAGCATATTTAACTGCAGCAAATACAAATGTAGCTGATTACAGAAATATTCATTGTTTAACACAAACACACACAGCAGCTAACATCTGGATTTTACATCAGCACAAAGTCACTATATTTATTAAATGTTTATTATAGAGTAACTGCAGAGTTATTACATGTTGAATATATAGCAAGTGTGTCATTATTACATATTTAACATCAATTATTGTGTATTTGTTGAATGTTCAAGAACATTTCTATGGGATCTGTTCTGATACTGAAATGTATTCCTCAACACAGCATAATAATACACAATAAAATCAATGATGTAATTCTAAACATAAATAATCTAGTTTAAGTTTATTTATTCATGGAATTAGTAATGAACTAAACTGATTTAGTTTTAAAAAGAAGAAAACACACTTACTGTTCACAATGAGTTTGGAGCCTCCACCAAAAGTGTACCACAGTGATACATTCTAATGAAACCATCGTACAAAAACCTCCATCACACTGCAGTGCACACACACACACACACACACTCACACACACACACTCACACACACTCATACACACACACACACACACTCATACACACACACACACACACACTCACACACACACACACACACACACACACTCATACACAGACACACACACACACACACACTCACACACACACACACACACACTCTCACACACACACACACACACACACACTCACACGCACACACACACACACACACAAACACACACACTCACACACACACACACACACACACATACACACTCACAAGCACACACACACACAAACACACACACACACACACTCACACTCACACACACACACACACTCACACACACACTCTCACACATACAAACACACACTTTGCATTGGTGGTCCATGCTTCAGTGCTCTGTGAGTGTTTATAGCCCTGTGACTTTAACACTTCATGACTGAGAGCTGCTGCTCAGCAACTTCACCCACAGCAACCATGACTTTGATCAGCGTCTTCATCTGCACACTGGCCCTCTGGACTCAAGGTGAGAGTTTAACATCAACTCACAGCCTCACACACTTCATTTCATACTAATTCTACACCACTTTAGAGCACAGAAACACAATCTATGTTTCTCTTCAGGATCCAGAGGTCAGGTGACTGTGACTCAGACTCCTTCAGTGCAAACTGTTGCTCCAGGAAACACCGTCACCATCAACTGTAGAACCAGTAGCAGTGTGTATAGTGGTAACCGTCTCGCCTGGTACCTGCAGAAACCTGGAGAAGCTCCTAAACTCCTGATCTACTTGGCTACTAACTTAGAGTCAGGGATTCCAGATCGTTTCAGTGGCAGTGGATCTGATACTGACTTCACTCTGACCATCAGTGGAGTCCAGACTGAAGATACAGGAGATTACTACTGTCAGAGTGTACATGAGATCAGTAGTAGCTATGTGTTCACACAGTGTTAGAGCGTGGTACAAAAACCTCGGTCAGTGAGAGTACACAGAGAAGCACTGCTGCAGCTGGGAGAGACTGCAGGTGCTGAGGGGGAGGATGTGATACAGCACAATGACACACACTGTGGACCAGAGAAAACACACCACACTAATACACTAATACACACACACACACACACACACACATACACACACACACACACACACACACACACACACACACACACATACACACACACACACACACACACATACACACACACACACACATACACACACACATACACACACACACACACACACTGTGGACCAGAGAAAACACACTTTAACTGAACATATCTTACTTATTAACAAACAATTAGATAATAATAAACTCCCTTTAACAATCTTTAATGAGTATAAATCAGATAATTATTTGAAATCAGTGGAAAAAATAAACATTTTAAAATATATTAATTTATTTCAGTTCTGGACAGATGACCCTGAGTTATACAGCAGTTTGTGTGAAACATCTCAATGATTCTTTATTTGTAACTAGATGACATTAATTAGAAACTCTGTAAGGCACTGGGTTGAATTTCTACATTAATTATTAACACCAGTGATTTGCAGTTTCTTGATTTGATTGAATGTGAAATGGAAAAAATGTTTTTCTGTAGAGATTTCACAAAAACACTGCAACATCAGCAGCACAGTCAACAACCTGAGCACTACAACAACCACACAGAAACTCTGACCAGTCCTGCCTGCTCCTGACCAGTCCCAAACTTCTGCTCAAAGTATCTCCAATCTCACCCACTCCTACATGAAGTTTAACCCTTCATACCCTCTCTTACTGGCTCCTGCAGAATAACTGACCAATTCTGTCCACTGAAGCAGAAATTTTGAGAAACTCCACCACACCAACTCCTGCAAAACCTTTGATCAATCCCATTCTCTCTCTCACTCTTACAGAAACTTTGACCAATCACCTCCTGCTCCTGTTCAGAGTTTAAACAATCTCACCTGCAGAAAGTTTGACTAATCCCACCTGAGGATTGAGACCAAGCAGTACAATGTAATTAGCAGTACATTTTTATTCAATATTCATTCTTTCTAAGTGTATAGAGTGTACTTTAGAGAGAATATCTCCTTGGATTCATGCAGTGAAAGTCTAAAAACTCAGGAAATCTATTGTATAACATCTCACCATTAACTGTTTTAAGATTGATTTATCTATTGTGTATCAGAGATGTTATAGAGAGGCTTTTGAAGAGGAATGTATAAGAGGTCTCTCCAATCTGAGGTTTCTCAGTTACTGAACTATAAAACTTAATTTATTTGACTTATATGTTACTACAGGTGTTTTCATCCAAATATAACTGTTTGGGGTTTGTTTTGGAAAACCCACCTACACCCACACCCCCCTCCACACCCCATTCATATAAAACCCACACACAGGAGATAATGTTTGACTCCAATGAGAGCATATTTATTACAAGTAATCTAAAATAGGATTGAGTGAAAACAGCTGAAAATTTAGAACTAGTGCAACACACGAAACTAGAACAATGAACACAAAGAAAAAATAAAGTCATATATTGCTACAAAACCCCAAATATTAGAAAAATTAATACGAACATAAAATAAGAAAGAAAAACAACACCAGTAACTACACCAGTTACACTCATGTGCATCATGCCACAGCTGGAAGAGCTTTCAGTTTGAAGTGGGGCACAAGAGCGACACGGCACTTTCGGCAATAAACAGATTGATAATTTTCCACCAAACTGAAGAATAATACATAACAAATGAGTGTTTCCGTACCTTTCAGATGATATAAGGTATTCCTGATCAGTATTCAGATGAGGACTCAAATGGAAAAACATTAGCCTCGCTGTCATTTGTCAGTAGATCCAGCACTTCAAGTGTCGTATTTATAGCACCTTTTTTCCAGCTATTCTTTAATTTAAAAAAAAAAATTCAATTCAATTCAATTTTATTTGTATAGCGCTTTTAACAAAGAGCATTGTCTCAAAGCAATCTCTGTATGCCTCGGGATGGGTAGAAGAAGGGAAACAAGTGGAAAGTAATTAGCATAGCTGCTGTTCATAATATTAGCAGCACTAGATGATAATGTGTATTTAATCAGATGTACTGGAGCACAAGGTTATGGGATGTGTTAAATGTATGCCAGGATAAAGAGATAAGTCTTTAGTCCATGTTTAAACTGGGAGACTGTGTCTGAGCCCCGAACACTGTCAGGAAGACTATTCCAAAGTTTAGGAGCTAAATACGAAAACGCTCTACACCCTTTTGTAGACTTTGATATTCTGGGAACTACCAGAAATCTAGAATTTTCAGATCTTAAGTAATGTAGTAGATTGTAGCGTGTCAGAAGACCGGAGAGATACGTGGGAGCGAAACCAATTAGAGCCTTGAATGTAAGTAGTGCTAGTTTATAATCGATTCTAAGTTTAACAGGTAGCCAGTGCGGGGATGATAATATTGGGGTTATATGATCATATTTTCTTGATCTGGTAAGAACTCTGGCGGCTGCATTCTGGACTAACTGTAGCTTGTGTATTGAAGATGCAGGACAACCACCTAGTAATGCATTACAGTAGTCCAGTCTGGAGGTCAGGAATGCATGAACTAGTTTTTCTGCATCAGATACAGATAAAATGTTCCTAAGCTTGGCAATATTTCTAAGATGGAAGAAGGCTGTTTTTGTGATATTGGAAATATGATTTTAAAAGGATAAGTTGCTGTCTAATATTACGCCCAGGTCTTTCACTGTTGAGCTAGTAGTAACAGTACATCCTTCTAAAAGCAAGCTGAATTGTGAGAGCTTCTGTGTATTGGTTTTTGGACCAATAAGTAATATCTCTGTCTTATCAGAATTTAATAATAGGAACTTATCGGTCATCCAATCTTTATTATCTTTAACACACTCAGTTAATCTAGACAATTTACATAATTCATCTGGTTTTGATGAGATATATAACTGGGTATCATCAGCATAACAATGGAAACTAATCCCATGCCTTCTAATGATGTTACCCAAGGGAAGCATGTATACTGAAAAAAGCAGAGGTCCTAAAACTGACCCTTGTGGGACCCCGTATTTCACTGGCACTACACTGGACAGTTCTCCATTTAAATCTACAAAAAGGTATCGATCAGACAGGTAGGATCTAAACCATTTTAATGCCTGTCCCTGCATACCTGTGTGATTTTGTAAGCAATCTATGAGAATAAACTATAGACTATAAACACTAAAACTATATATATATATATATATGTAAAACCATAAAACTGTATATCTAAAGAATTTCAGGATTATGAAACCCTAAAGGATCCTTTCACAATACGAGTCCTGAGCTCCATGAGATCCCTGAAGAACGGTGATGTTTTACTAATCCCTCATTGTGGTTATCTTGAATTGATCCTGCCCCAGAGCAGGTTAGCTGTGTACAGTATGTTGCCATGGCGATCTACCCAGCTTAAAATCTGTGAGAGTGTAACTTTGGGTTATGAGTTTAACTCTGAAATCCTGCTTTGTGGTACATCCTATGATTATTTAAAGGGAGTAGTGTGAGTACAAACAGCTGAGTGTCATTAGTAATCTGGTGACTGTGAACAGCTTGACTGGAGGTCATGTGATGAAGTTGCAGGCTGAGGATCATGGGAGTTGTATATAAATCAGTGTTGTGACAGTGAAGGTGGGTTTCATTCACAGAGGTTTTGTTCCATTTGAAGAACTACAGCTTTTTTGTCCTCTGAATATTTTCCCACAGTAGCTTATGTTAGAAAAGTGTCTACATTTACACGAGTCCTTCACCACCAGGGTGCAGTGTGACACCATAAATACATTCAATACTGAAATCAGGCAGCTCCTAAACAGCTGGAAATTCCATGGAAGACAGGATTCATGATTCCAGCAGGATCCAGGAATTGTTTGGACTGTTCTGGTCTCATAAAGTTAAGAATACTCTGTATCTGTGGGATTGTCCTCCTAGTACTGATGCTCCTCTATCTCAAATCAAATTTAGTAAATTAAGTGTAAATCGACTTCTTATAAAGTTTCACACAGTT